>NC_053436.1:45770236-45884801 GCF_007990345.1 Gossypium hirsutum | reverse complement strand
TTCAGTAGTTCATGGGAACGGTGTTTACCTTTGATTGAATTCGCTTACAACAATAGTTTTCAATCAAGTATTAAGATGGCACCTTATGAGGCTTTGTACGGTCGTAAATGCCGTACACCATTGTTTTGGACCGAGCTCGGTGAAAGCAAAATTTTCGGAGTTGATTTGATTAGAGATGCTGAACAGAAAGTAAAGGTAATCCGTGAAAGTCTGAAGGTATCCACGGATCGTCAGAAATCGTACGCAGATTTGAAACGAAAAGACATCGAGTATCAGGTGGGAGACAAAGTGTTCCTTAAGGTTTCACCTTGGAAAAAGATACTCAGGTTCGGCCGTAAGGGCAAGTTGAGCCCAAGATTCATTGGGCAGTACGAAATCTCCGAACGAGTTGGTCCGGTTGCGTATAGATTGATTTTGCCCCCGGAGCTTGAAAAGATTCATGACGTCTTTCATGTTTCGATGCTTCGACGCTATCGATCTGATCCATCGCACATAATTAGCCCATCGGAGGTTGAAATTCAAGTCGACATGAGCTATGAAGAAGAACCGATGCGTATCCTAGCTTGTGAAGTGAAGGAGTTGCGAAACAAAAGAGTTCCGCTAGTAAAGGTGTTATGGCTCAAACTCGGGATCGAGGAAGCTACTTGGGAGACCGAGAGCTCGATGAAAGAACGATACCCAAACCTATTTACCGGTAAGATTTTCGGGGACGAAAATTTCTTAAGTGGGGGAGAGTTGTGACAGCCCAAAGTTGACCCTAGTCGGGAAGTGGTTTCGGGACCGCTAAACCGAGTCACCGAAATGTTTGAATGTGATACTTATTGTGTAGAATATGTAATTATGAATGTGTGAAAATTTCAAGCTTCAATTTGGTTGATTTCATGTGAATTTAGTCAATAGGACTTATGTGAGAAAATTCTAAAATGTGATAGGTCAATGTGTGAGGACCTACTAGTGCATGTGGACAAAGGGGGACTTGCATGTCAAATTCCCCCTAATGAGTAGTGGCCGGCCATGACAAGGAAGGATGGGCAAAACATGTCATGAAACATGTTTTGTTAGTGGAAGAATAAAATAAGGAGTATGGGTAATAAAGAAATGGAAAACAAAAGAAAAAAAATGTGTGTGTGGTGTTTGTCCCCCATTGCCGTGAGCTAAACAAGAGAAAGGAGGAATTTTGTTCATCCTTTCTCATCTTCATGCTTGCCAAAAACTAGAAAGAAAAACAAAGAAAAATTTTCTCATCCTTTGGTTCATCCTTGGCCAAAAATTTTAAGGAGGAAAGAAGAAGAAAGGTGAAGAGATTCGGCCATGCATGTAGCTAGGCTAAGGTATGTTTGATGATGTTCCATGAGAGGCATGCATGTTTTAGTTGTTAGCTTGAGTTCTACCTAACCCATGGTCTAAATCTTGCTATGTGATGGAAATGGCACTTGACCATGGATGCATCATTCTTGGTTGATGTTTGATGTTGTGGTGATGAGGCATGAGGATGAGTTAAGATTCGGCCTAGGTGGAGGTTGTGTTAATGCCATTGCATGCAAAATATGAAGCTTGTTAATGATGCATGTGATGATGGCTTGATGATTCTTGAACCTCCTTTTTAGCATTTTTGTGTGAGCACATATGTGCATTGGTTGCTAAATGGAGAAGAATCGGCTAGCAAGATGTGTGCTAAGGCCGAATGTAACTTTGCATGTTAATGAGCAATGCATGTGTTAAATTGATGAAAAGGGGGAGGATGCTTTACTAGTGTGTATATGTGTGTATTAAGTGTTGAAATCGACCCCAAAAATGGACATGCATATTCGGCCAAGGGGAAAGAAATTAGCTAAGATGTTGTGTTGATGCATGATTTTTGCATGTATGAGACTTTAATGTCTAATGTATAAATATGGGCTAAGTGCCTTGTGTTCATCTTTTGATGCCTAAACGATGAAATCAATTTATTTGTTTGATTAAGCTCAAGAGCAAAGGGGAAATAAAACCGATAAAGGGAAGGAAAAAGTGGTTGAATAGCTAGCGGAATCGTTCGACAACACCCGAGGTAAGTTCTTGAGTAAGAGAGCTTAAATTTCGATGTGATTAAATCATGCTCTATGTGTGGCTATTGAGCCGAACGTGCAAGGACAATATGTGCCTTGTGTTTGAGTTTCGTAAACGAAAATGAAATATGAATGTGTTATGAATTATTGTTAGATGTGCATGATTAATTGAATGCTGTCCGGGCTAAGTCCCGAAGGCTTTGTGCTAAGTGAATATATCCGGATTAAGATCCGAAGGCCTTTGTGCGAGATACTAAATCCGGGTTAAGTCCCGAAGGCATTCGTGCGAGTTATTAAATCCGGGTTAAGTCCCGAAGGCATTCGTGCGAGTTATTAAATCCGGGTTAAGTCCCGAAGGCATTCGTGCGAGTTATTAAATCCGGGTTAAGTCCCGAAGGCATTCGTGCGAGTTGTTAAATCCGGGTTATGTCCCGAAGGCATTGTGTGAGTTACTAAAACCGGGCTATGTCCCGAAGGCATTTGAACGAGGAGCTATATCCGGTTAAATCCCGAAGGTACGTGATTTGGTAATGAATGAGCTTGCTGTAAAATTCCAGCGAATACTCGAAAAACATCCCAATATGGGGATATGTTACGTATGTGTTGAATTTAATCGAGCCCTTACAAATAAATGTTCGCTCAGTTGATAAACGAGCTACCGGCCTTCGGCCAAGTTAGTTTATTGTGTATGTACATAATGGTTGTTAATGTTGTGAAGCAAGTTTGATATCGGTAAATTGCGTATTATGAAATATTCCGTTTAGCTAAATGTGTGCTATTCTTTGTGCATGCTGGAATTCCTTGCTCAAACTTACTAAGCATAAATTGCTTACTCGTTACATTGCTCCTCTGTTTTATAGATTTTTGGTTCTCCAGCTATCGGACTCGGGATCTTGAAGTCGAAGTCGCCCACACTATCAAAGGCTCTTTTGGGTACTATTTTGGTTGAATTTTGTTATGGCATGTATAGGACTACCCATTGTTGTCTTTCGAGTACTTTATGAAATGTATAAGTGTACAGCCATGCGAAAATGGCTTGTAGAAGTGGAGTATGGCATTAGACCATTCGTATTTATGAATGTATAGATGGTTTCATGATGTAACTATGTTGGAATGGAAGTGTTGAGCAAATGATCAGCCACTAGAATGGCTAAGTATGATCATATGTGGGCTTATGTATGATAAGGCCCTAGTTGGTCCATGAAACCCCAAATTAGGTAAGGTTCACTTTGAAAACAGAAGCTGATAGCAGCAGTGGTGTGGATTGGAAAAATCACAAGAATTCGTAGGAGTGGAATTAAATAGTGAATAAATTATGTAATCGAACCTTGATGAATCTACTTTCATATGGAAGTAACGAAACAATTATAGGAACAGTACAGAAAGAGATATTCGGGTTCTTGTGGAACAGGGTCAGAACAGTTTCTGGATTCACTGTTCCGCCTTTGGAAATTCACTATAAATTGACCAGAGATAATTAGGGGTCATACCATATATGTATGGATTCCTCTCTGAGTCTAGTTTCCATAGAAACAAACGGCATCAGTATTGAAGCTCTGTGCAGAGAGATATCCCAGTCGTAATGGGGAAAGGTTAGTGTAGTCGACCCCTGTAACATGGGAGACTTTGACTAATAAACTGTACTAATTGGCCCGACCAAAAATTCTAGAAAAAAATCCATAGGTGGGGACATGAGTCTAGTTTCAGGGAAAAATCACAAAACTGATTTTTGAGTTGTGAAACTCAAGATATGATTTTTGAAGCGACTAGTACTCAGACTGGGCAGTGTCTGGAAAAATTTTTCAAAGTTTGTTAACATCTCGTGTCCGACTCCGGTGTCGGTCTCGGGTTCGGGGTGTTACATTTATATACATGTATGTATGTGGTGATGAAAGTGTTGAATGAAGAGAAAAGAGGTGAGATGTATTGAGTTGTTGACCTCGGCACTAAGAGTGCAGGTATAAACATTTATGATCAAGAGATTGGCGCTAAGTGTGCGGGTTTAAATTGTACAGCACTAAGTGTGCGAGTTTGATTATGTAGCACTAAGTGTGCGAGTTTGATTATGTAGCACTAAGTGTGCGAGTTTGATTATGTAGCACTAAGTGTGCGAGTTGATTATATAGCACTGAGTGTGCGGACTTAATATATACTTTTGAATCATTATGGACACTAAGTGTGCGACATTATTGAGTCGATCACGGACAGCGGATCGGGTAAGTACCTTGAGTTCATGGCCAATAGGCGCTATGCTTATAATTGGAGTTGAACTTTGTAAGTTGAAACCTATGTGACAATTATAATTGAAGTCACGTACATAAGATTTATTGTGGAATAGGTGAAAGGCCGCTTAGTTGTATGATTGTAACGAAAATAAAATGATGTATGAAAATGCCTCAAATATCCTATTGATGAGTATATGGAATGTGAATGCATGATTTGGTATGAGATTGAACCGATGGGTCTGAGGAACTATGGCATGGTTCGGTATGGATGGAGTAACTAGCCTCGTTCCATTTTGTTTCCTATTGTGATAATGTTATTAATGGATGGTAGTGCATTGCTTATGACTTACTGAGTTATATACTCACTCGGTGTTTCCTTGTCACCTATTTTAGGCTTCTTGGACTCGACTCTTTTTGCGTGATCGGGCCGTCATTGGAGTCATCACACCGGCTAGCAAGTTTTGGTACTTTCTTCTTAGTCGGCTTAGGAGAACATTTCGGCATGTATAGGCTATTATGTTGTGTTTGAACTTTGGTATGTAAACTTTTAGCCATGCGAAAATGGCATAAATGTCGGTTGGGTTTGGTTTTATAACGCTAGGTCGTAAGCCTTGGTAATTCGACTTTTCTTTTATGCCATATGTCATGGTTGATTATTTTGGTGTTAAAATTCATGATATGGCAATAGTGTAGTAGGGGGATGTTTGACAATGATTATCCTTTGGCATGGCTAGTCATGATCATAATTTGTGATATGTATGATGAATTACTAGTTAGATCAAGGAGAAATCACGAAATGGGCATAGTTGCTTTCGTAACAGATGCTGGCAGCAGCCGTGATGTGAGATTGAAAAATCACTAAAAATAGTAGGAGTGGAATTAATTGATGAATAAATTATGTATTCGAAGCTCGATGAGTCTATTTTTATATAGAAGTAACGAAAAGATCATATGGACAGTATGTTAAGAGATATTCAGGTTCTCGTGAGACAGGGCCAGAACGGTTTCTGGATTCCCTGTTCCGACTTTGGAAATTCATTATAAATTAACCAGAGATAATTAGGAGTCATGCCATATATGTACAGATTCCTCTCTGAGTCTAGTTTCTATAGAAACAAACAACATCAGTATTGAAGCTCTGTGCAGGGAGATATCCAATTCGTAATGCGCAAGGGTCAGTGTAGTCGATCCCTGTAACATGGGAGACTTTGACTAATAAACTGTACAAATTGGCCCGACCAAAAATTCTACAAAAATTCTACCATATAGGTATATGAGTCTAGTTCCAGGGAAAATTTACGGAACTGGATTTTGAGTTTCAGAACTCAAGATATGATTTTTAAAGCGACTAGTACGCAGATTGACAGCTTGTGTGGAAAATGTTAATAAGTGGCTTGAAGTCTGTTAACACCTCGTGTTCGACTCCGGCGACGGTCTCGGGTTCGGGGTGTTACATGAATGGCGAATCATTTTATGATTGAAAGTTGAAGTAGCTTGTCAAATGTTGTATGTGCAAAATTTTGCAAATAAGGAGTATGCTATGAAGAAATGTGAATACATGCAGCGTGATATCCAAATACCCAATTGGTTATGAGTAAACCATATTGAGTAAATGGACTGATTGGCGTGTCGTGTGATAAACTATAATTATTGGTTGAATGTTTGTGTATGAGATGCATAATATTTATGCATCTTTGAGGAGGTTTGGACGGTCATGCATGGGATTGCATATGCATTCTATCTATGTGGCTTTGATGGAGGTTCGGTTAGACTGAGTTAGGAGAAGAGATTGGATAATACGGAGAACGATGCACACCAGTATATGAAAGCCCTTAATGGGTAGTATAAGACTCTGAGAGTCTAAGGCTTAAAGTTGTATATGTGAAAAGGAAGTCCATGACCATGGCATTACTGTAAATATGAAAGTCCATTAGGACGTTCTTAAATGTGGAAGTCCATCTGGTCTATGTTACAAACAGGATTCTAAAATGAAAGGATCCACTTGTATGAGTCCGCCAAGAATGAATTCATTCTCTTATAATCTATCACTATGCATAAGCTATCTATATATGTAAGTCGTATATGAAGGATGTGACAATCAGTCATAACTATTTCATACGTATGATCCTTGATCTGCAACAAATTGATATGACAAATTATGCTTTTCTGGCGCACTTAAGGAGCTTTTTCTCAAGAAAAATAGCATCTTTAGCATAGTTTTTCATTATTTTTGTTATTTTTGATTAAATAAGTGAAAATGTCTCGTTTTTTTCTATTTTGTAACCCAATTTGGCCAATAAATCCATTGGAAAGTTTGAGTGATGTAGGAATGTGTTGGAGGTCAAAAACGAGCTAGAATGGCACCAAAGGCAAGGATATCGCAATATCTAACCCTTGGAATCACGATAAGTCCAACCGTATAAAAGAGTGAAGACACCCTTCATTGGTATCGCGAGATCCTCTTTGGGAATTGTGATATCCACCCTCTAAGGAGGGCCCCCTACTTTCAATATTGCTGGAGATATCGTGATATCCTTTTCTGGGTATCATAATATCACCTTCGTCATGGGGACAAAATTGGAAAAAAATGGTAGTCTTTGTCTACCCGACACTAATCACACAAGGCCTGTGTAGGTGCATTTTTTATAACGAAAAGTTATTAGAACACACTTTAAAACAACCAAAAATTGTTGAGGAGGACAGGCACACACATTAACTTAGTTTTAGGTTTAGTTTTCTCTAGGTTTTCTCTACACTTTTCTAGGGTTTTTATTTTTCTATTCTTCTACCTTAGATTAGAGTTTATTTTTCTGCACTTAGTTCTTGTTCTTGTTGTTCTTAGTGTTAGTTAAGTTAGTTATTGCTTAGCTAAGGTTTATTTACATTTCCAGTCATTGTACCTTTCCTTCAAGAAATTTTAAGCTTTAGTTTAATATATTTCTATTTGTTTTACCTTAAATCTATTAAAGCTTGTTCCTTTTATGTTATTTTCTTTATATTTTTTGGTTAAATGCTTTTTGTTTCATGCATTTTAAGTTTTCTTGCATAAAAATCTCAACTTTCACATTTTTCTCAAGCTCTACTTTAATGGATGTTTTTGTTTTCCATGTTTATGTTTATTTTCTTTACTTTGAGCATGTGTAGCTAAACCTTTAAGGAGGTTGGCTGATGAAGATGTGGATAAACTAAAATCTTTAGACAAAGGAGTAAATCGTAACAAATTGGACTAATTCGAATAAAATTAAGAACTTAGGTAGGGACACCCCAAGGGAAAATCAAGATAAAGAGAGATCGGTAGGTAATCTTGTTGCTCACTCGTTCATTAGTCCCAGATTAACTAGTGTGATTGAAAGATAAGCTAGACCTAATTCGTCTAAGTTGGTAAAATGGAGATCGGAAGATAAAATGGAGTCACTTGGTAATTTATACGATTTATATCCCTAGTTTGAGGTTCGGTGAACCACATCAAAGTCAATGAACCCTTATTATTTAATTATTAGATGTCCCTTAGTTTTACACTCTTTGGAATTTAGTCCTTAGATTAGACTATTTAATTTTCTTGCAAACTTATCTTATTATGAATTGCCTTACTACAAAATCGTATTAGTAGCCACTTATACTCTATTGTGTAGGGTAGTTATTTCTCAATCGTCTCTTCTTTTGGGTTAGACCTCTTGGAATACTTCGTGTTCCATCGAAACTATAAATATTACAACTAGGACAGTATGCTTGCAATAAAACCAGACTTTCAAAATTGTTATCTAAAATTGTTGTTTTAATGCACACGTGCATAGCTCGTTAGTCCCGCAACTAGGGGATTTTCTCTTAAGAATTTGCCTATCTATTATCAGATTGAAAGAAAAGGCCACCAAGAATAGGCTACCCATTGTCATGAAAAAGAGGCAGGACAAGACAAACCGTCCAATCTATCTACTTGATTTATGTGAGTAGACTTGCTTTATTAATCTATATTATGGTCTTCTTTATGAATTTGTTGTTATGTTTTGCAAAGCATAAATATGCTTACGTGGGTTTGAATAAGAACCTATGAGGATTGTAATACGAATTGGAGTTCATTAGGACATACCATTGATAATAGTCTACAATAGGGACTATTCTCCAAGATAGGTTTATGTAATTATCGGTGCAAGGAATATTATGAAAATTGTAACACCCCTTACCCGTATCTAACGTCGGGATAGGGTTTGAGGTGCTACCAGACTTAACTCAAGCATACGCATATAAAACTGAGCCATAAAATTTCTTTTAACTTAGAACTTCTCGTTCACATGCATTGCATCCCTTAAACAGGCTCACGAGGCCCAAAACAGACATTAGAGATGGTTCGGGACTAAACCGAGAACTTAAGAAAACTTGAAAAAATTCATGCTTTAAGGCTCCACACGCCCATGTGGCTTGGGACACGCCCGTGCCCTTAGCCCGTGTGCAACACTGACTTTAAATCAAGACCATGACACACGCCCGTGTGGCCTGCCCGTGTACAACACTGACTTTAAATTTTAAGTGCTGAGGACACATGGCCATAACACACACCCATGGGAGTGAACCGTGTGTCACACACGGCCTAGACACACGCCCGTGTGCCTTGACCATGTGGACAAAAGGAGGCCATTTTTCCAAGCCATTTTGTCACCTATTTTACACAACCTACACAAGATCATTTCAATATACTAATTTCACCACAATAGACACCAATTCAACCATAGAAAGAACATTATATGCATTTACCAAATTGAATAATAACCATTATTCTAGGCTGGATACAAAATAAAGGGCTTTTGACTTAAGCCAAAATACATAACCAATTTCTCATTAAATCAAACATCCTAGTCTAGCCCTATACATTCCATACTCAAAATAAGATTTGTACTATACCAAGTGCTTTAATTGATAGTGTGATCGATATCTCCGACTTCAAAAGATCATTGAGCTAAATAAGCGGCATTGAAAAAAAAGGGAAAGGAAAGAGAGTAAGCATAAAGCTTAGTAAGTTGCATATAAATAACTATACAACAACAATTTCACCATTAGTCATCATGCTCATAACTCAAAGGTAAGTATAAACTTAACTTACTCATTACTGTCTACTCAATTCATATTTTCTAATTTGAGCTCATTACTCATCGATTACCAAATAAGTACCTGTATCACTCACAACGTTATTATACTTCCCTTCTTAAATCACTTTCTTAACCTTTAAAATTTAACCTTTCGGAATACTACCGGATATTCTATAAGCCTCAAACATGGGATATGTAACCGATGCCATGTCCCGGACATGGTCTTACACTGGCTATCATCATCGAGTCTGATGCCATGTCCCAGACATGGTCTTATACTAGCTCTCGTCTATACATGCTGATGCATGTCCCAGACATGTCTTACACTAGCACAACTCTTAGCCGATGCGTGTCCCAGACACGTCTTACACTGGCTATCATCGTCGAGGCTGATGCATGTCCCAGACATTTCTTACACTGGCGCTCATTCTCTACACCGATTCCATGTCCCAGACATGGTCTTACACTGGTTATCATATTGTGGCTGATGCATGTCCTAGACATGTCTTACACTGGTACACAAGTAATTCAAATTTTATGGCATGAATATCCGGTCTATTTCTTGGGGCTCCAACTAGATCTTTCTACTATCTCAATCATTAATATGCATTCTCATTTCACGATCTAGCAATTCATGCTATGTCAAATCAATGACAATTCAAATACATGCATTAAGAATGTAATCGTATTATTTACATACAACTTACCTCAGTTTACAAAATGTACTCGACTAGTCGGTTTAGTCGGATTGCTTGGCTTTTCCCCGATCTAGGTTCAATTTTGGCAAATCTTGATCTATAGTAACAAAATGCACTCATTTAGTCACTAATTACCATTAGGCAATCATAAATTTACATCTTTGGTAAAATGACCATTTTGCCTCTAGACTTTGGCAAAATGACCATTTTACCCCTATGCTCGAAAATCAATTTTTATCGAATTTCTTCATATTTCAAGCGTATCCAAACTCTTTTTACTCTTATAGAAACCCCAAAATTCCACTATTTCCCACACTTATCACCTATTTTGCAACTTATGCAAAATAGTCCCTTTAGGTGTTTTCATGCTAACACCTTTCACAAAAGTTGTTTATAACCCAACTAGGACTCATATTCTTCCATAAAAACTCAGCAAACACTACAAATCCATTCATGGATAAACCCTAAACTCTTAACCATTTTGCAAAATAGACCCCTCATTTGAAAGCTCATGCTTCAAGGGTATAAAAAATGTAAAAATCTTCAAGAAAACTAATTAAAATCACTTACTTGTGAGACGAACAAGTTGCTAAAATTTTTGAAGCTCAAAACCTTTAAGAATGGCTGAAAAATCGATGGAATGAAGAGAGAATGAAAGAAAAAAAATGATAGCTAGGCTTAGGTATTATTATATTACACCTTATGTCATCAATTTCACCTAATGTTGACTTTTCAACATTTCCATCTACCATGGCCGCCCATCACTTAATTAGTTGCCCAATTTCACTTAAAAAACCTCTAATTTAAGATACATGGCAATTTGGCACTCTTAGCTATCAATTTAAGACTTTTGCACTTTATGCGATTTAATCCTTTTTCGCAATCGGGCTCACAAACATTAAAATTGACTCACAAAATTTTTCATGTACTAATATAATCATACTATAACCTCATAATATTAATAAAAATAAATTTTCCCAACTTTAGATTTGTGGTCCCGGGACCACTGTTCCAACTGGGCCCTAAATTGGGTTGTTACAAAAATTTTCTATGGGTTATGTTTCATAGATTTGCAAGTAGTCTTCCACAAAGTTTCCCTTTCAAAGAAATATATGCATATAGAGCCATAAAGTCAATTGGTGGAGAAAGAATCCGCAAGGATTAATTTGCTAAGAGGTCAATTGCTAATAAGATTACATTTATGAGATATTATTAGTGAAAGTTGTTGGTGTGCTAGGATTTGTATAGTCGTACTCTCTGCCTTCAAGTTATTGAAATAAAAAAAAGTGACGATAACATTGAGGGTGATGTGCCAAATACAAGTAAGACAATTTGTGTGAGGTAGAATTTATGCCAAAGAGATAGGTAAAACTGTCCTGTTATAGACTAATCAAAAGTGAAATTCAAGCATGACTGTGTTGTGATTAAAAAGGTATGAAAACTCACTAAGTTCTTTAGAACTTACATATGTGTTATTATGTATTGTAGGTAAAAATAGAAATTTGAGAGTTTGAGAAGGGACTAGGCTAGAATCTGTCGAGCTAAGACGTATTACCTCTTAGTCATGGTGTGCATACAGTGGGGTGGCCTTGAGGTGGAGCCTCAGGTCTTAGTTATAATTGGAACTAGCTGCATTCAGAATATCATTTTCCAACTTAGGCAAATAGTCAGCATGTTGAAGATTACTTTGTTAAATATTAGATATTCAAGCACACATTTAGAAGTTAATTCATATGAATTGTAAGGTTTAATAGATGAATGGTGTTCTATAATACTTATACTATGTGATTATGAAATTTGAATGGTGGAATAAATATACTTATATATATTATTAATCAAGAATGTATTAGTAATTTCAGATTTTGAGTGTAGCACCTCATAGTTTGGATCCAACAATTGGGTCGGGTATGGGGTGTTACAATTTTATTGGTATTAGAGTCAAGTTTAATTGGTTCTCAGGATTTAGGAAGTTAGCCCTATATGCACGTCATGTAAATTCTGGCTTAGTCCCTTGAACTGTTGAAAAGTTATGTTGTGTGTTGAACAATTGAAATTTTCTAGGCATATTATGGTGATAAGTGTAAGATGTAGAGGAGAATCCACAAACCGTTGAGTTGAGTATGAATATTCAAAAGATTGTAAGTGAAAAGGAAAGTAAGCAAGGAGAGTAAGAAAACGTGCAGGCTAGTAAAGAATATAAAACTTTCATTAATAAAATGGAAAAGTACAATTACAGAAAGAAAAATTCAATTCTGCTCTTCATTTGGCAGAGTTGGAGTGGCGGCATCATCTGGAGCTTCTTCCTCACGACCAGTTCCTTCTGTGGGAGTAGGACTAGTCAACCCTAGATCTTGAGAATAGATGAGCTTACCTGACCCTTTCCATTCTTTCCAAATTTTTTCCCATTCTTCGCCTGAAGGATTAAGAATGTCAAAGTTAATATCTGAATACGTGATTTCGTACATGCAATTGAAATTTACCAGACTCACATCAAATGATCCTGTAATGACTTGGGCGTGCAATATTAAATTAGATCTTAAGTTAGGCATATAGCTCTTGATGCTAGTCCTAGTCCCTAACTTATAGTTCTCTAGAGCCTTGTGGCTTTCTTTTTAGAACTACTCCAAGTCTAAGAGGTGTTGTTCTCTAGAGCCTTCTTATCAGCCTCCAACTGATGGATCTTCTCATTCATTTCCTTCTCCAAGGAATCGTGCTTAGTCTCCCATATAGAGACAAAGTACGAGAGCTCCCAGTTTTGGAAAACTATGCCTTCATGAACGTGGCGGACCTGAGCAAGTGATTCCTCAAGAGAACTCTTGAAATTCTCGAACTCTACCTACTTGGACTTATTTTCTATGTAAGCTTCAAAAAACACCTAACAAAGAAGTCCACATTCTGCCTGCCTCCGTTAAATGTAAAGAACCCACCAACTCTTCTAGTAAGGGTTTCTGGACAGTGGAAGAAGAAGAAGGGTAGATGATTTCCCTTAACTCTAGAGACACGTCCCTCTCTTACTTTGCTTTATTTCATTGGGGTAAGAGGGATAATGACATGTTCAGATGTGGTTTCTTCAAGAGAAGAAGGTCTTTACCTCACTAGATGAGGTAGTAAGTTGTAAGGAGCTAAAGGGAGACACCCGTGGTAAGGAGCAAGTAGTTCCAAAGGTAGGCTCCACAGGAGCTGGCGATGCCTCAGGAACAGGTGGGTCCTAGGAAGTGGAAGACTCCAGTTGAAGCTCAGGAACTTGAGGGATGTCAGGAGAAGGAATTATTCCCTTATTTATCATTGGAGCCTCCCAATGTTTGTGACAAACCAGTTGTTCCCTGCTGCTACCTTCGACGCTCAGAGACCCTTCCTCCTCTTAGGGCCTCTTGTGGCCACTACTATTGGCCCTTAGTCCTGGGATAGTAGCCTTTTTCTCTCGTAAACTGTCCATCACTTCTTCAACATCCATGTTGTGTCGTGAAGAGTTTGAGGGATTCGGAGAATTGGGGCTTGCAGCAACATCAACAATAGTGTTAGCCTTACTAGGAACTATAGCTCTACTGGAAGACACACCTTTATTTCTTATGGACAAGGTAGACCAATGGTGGGAAAATATATTGCTGGAAGAGTAAAAAAATTTAGTATGTTCCCTTCTTCTCCTCACTAACGATAGGGCTAATTCATTAGTGGCTCCATAAGGCCACGTTTCACTAGCAAAATTTACTCTTCCAGGATCCGCACCAATATTAAGTCTACTACTCTAAAGCCATTGGGGCTTTGTCCTTCTAAATAGTATTGTAAGATATTTCTCATTGGTAGCAATTACTCCAGCTTTAAAGTACGACAAAACTTTTAATCGGTTCTGTGACACCCCATACCCGATTTGGGCATTGAACCTGAGCTATGGAGTGCCACATTAGCCACCTAAATGACTTTCCCCAACCTAACCTCCAACACACCACAAGTTAAAACAAAAAATATGCTTAAGATATGTAATGAAATATCATATAAGTACTTACCTTAAAATAGTTAACAAACTTGGTATTCTAGTTTAAGAAAATAGTATACACATCTCAACATAAATTTTCGCTCTGAAAGTAGCTCACACATTCTATGGCTTCACAGTGTAAGACTTATTAAACAGGTTAAGTTTCACGCACTACCCCTAGCGCTTAAATTCTGTGAACTCGGTTTGTAGGGTTCCTCTTAATCTGCATATCAAAATTCATTAAGGGTTCGCAAAACTAGTTGACCTATTGTTAGGGTTCGCACTTTGCATAGTTTGCCAACCCTATCACTTCGCAACAACCTTGACAAACTTTATATAAGTTTGTTATTTTTGAATATTTCATGTTGTTACACATGGCGAGCACTATGTTTAGAAAACTAATTTGTAACACCCCTAACCTGTATCCATCGTCGGAATAAGGTTACAGAGCATTACCATATAAATTAACATAAAAACATTCATTTTCAAACATTGATATAAACATAGAATAATCCATTCATATACATGCATATTGTCCCTTAATCGAGCCTTTGAGGCCTTAGAAATCTTTAGAAATGGTTCGGGACTAAATTGGAAACATTAAGAAAGTTTAGGAAAAAGTTTGAATTTTTGAATTGTAGGGGTCACACGGCCGTATGGCCAGGACGTGTAACATTTGAAATAGGGACACACGATCGTGTCCCAACTCTATTCCGTGCCTGTGTAACTCTCTGAATTGGGTCACATGGCCATGCCACATGCCCGTGTACCAGGTTGTGTAACTCTCGAAATGGTCTCAAACGCCCATGTGTTAGGCTTTGTAACTGTTTGACTTGTAACCTTTGAAACCTATAGGGGACACACGGCTGAGACACACACCCGTATCTTAGGCGTGTGGACATGAAATTGGCCAAATTCAAGCCATTTTCATCACCTATTTTAAGCTTGTACCTAAACACAATTTTCACACATGACCAAAGCATCACAAACATACCAAAACATGCAAAGTATAACCAATTTAAAAGACCAAATTCCATTCAACCAATATGCCGACAAGGTACCTCAATCATAGTTAATCAAACATACCTAAACAAATGCATATTTGGCCAAATATCAACCATACACACCTAACTCAATTCCATAACAAAACATACCATACTTGACCATATTAACACATAACAACAAGGCACTAAGAGTACCAAAAGTTCATCAACCAAATAACATATACATGCCAAACTTATCAAATAACATCAAACACAAGTTCACCTATACATGCCATTATAACCTTGGTCAAAACATAAAAAACTATTGAAATATTCGCTAGATAGTGTGATAGATCTCTGACGAGCTTCCAAAATGATCAAGCTTCCGATTATCTATAAAACATGGGAAAGAAAGCTACGTAAGCATATAATGCATAGTAAGTTCGTAAAACATGAACATAACTTACCATTTCAATGCATAGAATTAAAATTAAGCATGATATAATCCAACCACAAGCTTGGCACAAGTCTAAGCACCATCAAAAACATATTTTAGTACATCAACTCACAATTCACTTGCACTATCATACGGTAAGTCATTATACATGAACAATTTCACTAGAAATCATCAACTTCATGAACATAAGTATACTTACATTAAACATTTCCTTTTCAATTATTTTCATAGATTCACGACATAAGTCATTAGGATACTTATCGTTCCTTTCCCTTTTCATGCCTGTTGAACCATTTAGAATAACATCGGATACACGGGAAAGCTCACACAAAGTGTGCTAAACATATAACCTTTTCTTTCCTTTTTCTTTACATCGTTGCTCACTTGAGCCATAAAATGGGTCTGCTCACATAAGCTGAAGGTTGAAAGGTAAGCTACACGATGCTGCTTACATGCTATTGAGTATCCGCAACAAATGCCAAACCTCAGCCATCAGTAGGACATTCAGGACCAGTACCCAAAACATGGTAATCCTAATGACATGTCATTTGTATCCTATATATTCCTAAAGTTCAAACAGGGCTTAATAATCGTCGTAACATCATTGGATTTCCATCATTTCTTTACATGATAAATAACACAGTAGCATATATATCAAAATAACATTAAAACGTTATTTAAACATATGAACTTACCTTGACTCCAAAGACGAAAAATTGAAATCAACTAATTCGAGGCTTTAGCTTTTCCATAATCTAGATCCATACGAGGTTTATCTTGATCTAAGTAAGCAAATTCAATCCATTTAATATTCATACTATTCAATTTAGTCCAAAATTCATACTTTGGAAAAATTACACTTTTACCCTTAATATTTTAACTTCTTTACAATTTAGTCCTTAAGCTCGTAAATTGAAATTTAAGCAATTTCATCCAAATTTCATGCTAGATGAATGCACTACGGACCTTTATCAACTCATACAAATCATCATTTCAAAATTTCACTATGTACTTTTATCATTTTTACAAACAAGTCCTAAAATAACAGTGTCATCAAAATCACTTTACAAAACTTATTTATTAAACAAAAAAGATTCATATTCTTCCATTAAACTTCAAAAATCATGTAAGAACATTCATAGAAAAACTCTAAAACATTAACAATTTTGCAAATTAGTCCTTTGGCTCGCTAGATTAAGCTACAACGATCCTAAAAACATAAAAAGCATTAAAAACGGAATCGAAATACATACCATGCAAGAAAACATGGTTTGATGCAAGAAAACATGGCTTGACCGAAACCTAGCTATACTCCTTTTGAAGAAGAGAAAGAAGAAACACATTGAAGAAGATGATGCCTTTTACTTATTTAATTTTATCTTTATTTACCTATTTATATTTTTAAGCTTTAAAAATATTCATAATTTCAATAAAACCAATCATGAATATCCACTAACTATATAAATGGTCTATTTACCACCTAACTCCTGTTAGATTAAATTTTCATAGTTGTTTGATACCTTTAGCTACTAGAAATCTACTTTTGTTCCTTTTTCGATTTAGTCATTTTCACTTAATTAAGCATGCAAACGTCAAAATTTCTTAATGAAATTTTTATACAAATCTACTAACGTACCGTAGACTTTAAAATAATAATAAAATAATAAGTTACTCATCAGATTTGTGGTTCCAAAACCACTGCTCTGATTTAACTAAAAACAGGTTGTTACATAATTACTTAAATTTTAATTTGAAAAATAGGAAAAAAATTAATCAAACTTGAGTTATATTCATATGCCTAAAATTCAAATGTGTTTATAAAGTATTATCAGTCGCAAATAAAAACATAAAGGAAAAACTTAAAAATTAATTGATTCTAGAGCAATCGACGAAGTCAACATAAATATATCTTTAAGCCCAACCAGAATATCCCACATTGCCTTTATGTCTAAAATTTTCTTGTACTACTTTTCCGGTATTTATGCTTCACCTAAATCACCTGCCTGTCCATTACATACCATGCAATCTAACTATCTGCAGTGTTTAGAAAGGAGTGTGTGAGCTCTTGCGAACTTAGTGAATATACAGGAAAGAATAACCACATAGCATGCACAAAGCACAAGTTAAACAAAAGCTTTGCCAAAGTCACAGAACTACAAATTGGATTTGTCATACTTATGTGAAGTTTGGTTCGCAGATACTCATCGTCAAATAGCTTAAAAATAGTTGACTATCTCTGGATGTACTAACGTCTAGGTGTGAGTACTGCAATAAAATAGAGAACTATGAGGTGGTATCCGCAAGTATACGGGTTAAGCTGTAATATAGATTTTACAACGAAGTAGGCAAGTACTTTGAGGATCATACCTTAAGGAGGCGAGTATTAAATCAATCTTAACCTAAACAAGTAAAGATTTATTGTACGAGAGAAAAATAAGAAATATGTTTAGGGTTTGTAAAATCATAAAATAAAATAACATAAAAAATAATTAAAATTGCAAGAGATAGATAATGTGAATCAAATATGAGGATGGGTGATCATCTTGCTTCAGCAATCCCAATTAACTGTCGTCTTGGGTTCTTTGTCAACCAACTAGTTACTACCCTAGCAGGATCTTTCGATTTACCACTAACATAACGAGTCCACAAGAACTACTTATCTTCCAACCTCACAGTCCAGACTGGCTTGGGGTAAAGGTGTTCATGAATGGGCAGTACCAATTTTGGATTAATTCTCACCTAGATAACTTCCCAGGGTTGTTAGACCTAGGGTTTGTTTCACGTTTTTCCTTTTCCGAACAGTTGATCTGTTGAGTAACCTTACAAAATAGTTAAGAGATCATACCTCCACTTACTAATCCCCCATAGAGGGATTAGTTTCTCATGGCTTTTATTAACAATATGGAAAGAATGGAAGAATTAATCATAGGGAATGCACTGAAATAGAGTGTTGAAGAAAGCCTGATTGATATTGATATTAATGAAATAAAGTGTTTAAGGAAATATTGATATTCATATTGAAGAAAAAACTGAACTAAAATTATAAAAACCTAAGAAAGCAAGAGAAAAAAAAATCTAAACCTAAATAAATAATCTAAGGTAATGGAACCGTGTCCATAATGTGTGCCGGAAAGGTCTTTTTATAGCATCCAGGTAGCCGTCATCGTAGCCCTAGGGTAGCTGACGTTCTCAAGCTTTAGGTTCGATTGTGTAGACCAAAACGTCCTTACTTTGTGTTTTAATCTCATTACAGAGTCGATGTCGAGACACACCAGGTCTTGTGTCGCAACATAGCAACCATTATGCTCTTCTGTAGCAATCTTCAAGGGAATGTCGTGACATCCTCAGCCTGTGTTGTGACATTGAGGGTAGTTTCTCACTTTCTCTATTCTGCTATCTGTGTTGCAACACATTGTCTAATATTGACTCGAAATGCCCTCTAATAGTCTCCTACGAATTCACAAAGCATGTTAGCTCTCCCTTTGGCCTCATTTGACCCTTAAGGTTAATAAAAGACTCGATGTTCACATTTTATTGAATGTAAATAAAACTAAAGAAATTGAATTAAAAGATAATGAAAATACTTGTATTCAAGCTCCTTAAATGTGAAAAATTGTTTAATCTACTAGACTGAGTTACGATAGATTAAACTTCCCAACACTTAAGTCATTGCTTATCCTCAAGCAACATAAATAAAGATTATAAAATGTAATTGATGACCTTTAAGCAATTATGGTACAAGTATTGATTTTGGAGAATATGACTTAAGAATTT
Organism: Gossypium hirsutum; assembly: GCF_007990345.1. Lineage (NCBI taxonomy): Eukaryota > Viridiplantae > Streptophyta > Magnoliopsida > Malvales > Malvaceae > Gossypium > Gossypium hirsutum. The sequence continues at coordinate 45,865,565 of NC_053436.1, read as the reverse complement.
CATATTTACTAAAAATTTCAACATGATGAGTAGTTGCCTTACGACTTTTGATCACAAACATCTAAGTTAAGTATGTTACAAAAAGTACAAGTACTTTGATTATCCAAGCAAAATATAAATAGTCGTCTATGTGAATGTTCAATATGATGTCCATTCATGTGTAAGGATATTTAAGTCACATAAGGCTTTTTGTGTTCTAATGTTCTGAGGCTTAGGACAGGTATGAAATTCAAAAATAGTAAGCATCAATAGGTTACAAACAAGAAAATAGTTTGCCACATCATATTGATCCCTATTCTTCCCTCTTTAGTTACCCTTACTCGCTCACCGCCTTATTTCTCCTTCTCTCACCTTTCTTCTCTCTCCAAATATAGGAAATCATAGCATGACATAGTAACTATGGCTAGCCTACGAGTTTCAATGCAAAAGTGAATGAGTTTTTTCTATGTTTGTGACTTTGTCACTGTTCTTTTTTATTTTTTTCTCACTCAAAAATGCTTTTTGGTTTTTCAGGTGCTTTTTCTATTCAGATTTTTCTTCTTGTTTTACACTTTCAGGCTAACCTATAATTCCCATATCGCACTAATCTTTCCTATTTCACTCTATTTTTTACAAACTTCGCCATGATGTATCTACTTAGTCCTCAATACGTATGACCAGATGTCTATAATCATGTAGCATAGGACCAAAGAAAAAGGGAAATAAAATTGATGTTTCCAGGCTCGAGACTTGTAATGTGGTTCATCAAGAAGCGTCAGTAGGCTCAAGAATCAGTACTAAAGGTGAAATATAAATAGGACAATGTTTTGGCTCTAGATGTGTTCCAAACAATGCCTTAGGTCATTCATAAATATCTCAACATTCACAAATTTAATCAACCAAACAAATACAAATTCAACTATTTATCATTCGTACTAGCATGCTTGTTTCCTTGTATTTTCTATATCATTTGGTACAAATGATAGCTTAATACCTACTTACAGTGTAACATATAGAATTTTAGTAGTGCAATAATAAAAACTTTAAAATCACCTATCATCATGCCAAATTTATTCACAAATGCAAGCAACCTATGTACATGCTCCTAAATAATCATTTGTATTTCTACAAACTAAAGCATACAAAAGACAAGAAAAATCAATGCAAATGTAAAAATTTGAAGCAAATTTTTTATGTTACCCTCCACACTTTAGTTGACACATTGTCCTCAATGTGTAACCAATTAAAAGATAAGGAAAGAAGATACCCGATTGATCGTAATTGCTCTAAATCCTATTGGTGGGTGCTTCCTCTTTTGATCATGTAAAGTTTGGATATGTTTATGTCTCCTCTGTGTTGGGTTCCTACATAGAAAATTTAAGCAGAACGCAACATACAAAAATCTACTTATTAATCCTACTGCAATACTCCCACCTTCTGGCTACTAATGCATCTTCCCATGGTGGATCCATTTGCCAAAACAAACTTGCTTTTTTTGCAAAATAGCATAGAGCAACAATGCTCTAAAGGCATTAATGTTAGAAACATTTAAAGCGGATATAATTCGTGTGTAAATGAATTGAATCCACATTTTACCTTCCAAAAACATAATAGCTTGATGGAAAGATACTGGGATATTGTTACCTATGCGGTACTTCCATTCACCCCTTCCCTCAGTTAAAGAGTTTATAATATTATCCATATATGCCTCTAAAATATTCTAAGTCAGTTTCATCAATGAAATCATTCTCATAGTGTGGAACATTATAAAGTCACAAATTATTCTAGTTGTTACTTGCACCTCTTTCCCTCTCACAAGTACTGTATCCCATATATGATCTTTAGTATTTCTAGACTTGTGGTCCCGTAGAGATGTGTAGAACTCTTGGACAACAAGGTCCACAACATTATCCATTGGGATCATCTAAAAATGTCCCCAATGATGATACTTGACCAAAGGCCAAATTTCTTTACACAAAATCATTGATGGATCAAATCCCCTCTCTTGAATGAATGTTTTTCCTTGAATGTTCATTAAAATACTTTTAAACATTCGAATTTGGAAAATTAAGAGTTTGAACCATTGATGGCTCTATTTCTATTGTTCGCCTAACTTTCCTAAGAGGAATGATGTTTCAATCCTAATAACTTACTAAATAAATGAGTCAATGGAAGAGTAAAAAGTTTAAATTTAAAAACCCTTAACCTTGAATGTATAGTCAAAGTTCATTTGAATTCCTTGCTTGCCCATGCTATCCTCGTTCCTTGTTGCACCGAGTTTGTGAAAGGAAATTTGGGAAATTAAGGGTTTAGGTTTTGGGTTTAGGGAATATTGAGATATTTGAGAGGCTTTTGGGGGTAAGGGTTTAAAGAGTGATTTAATTAAGAGTAAATAGGAGTTTATGTTATAAAATAGGGTTTTAAAGGTTTAGAAATTTAGTAAAATTAATGTTAAAGCCGTCGGGTTGCCCAATGGGTCAAGTCAACCCTGTATAAAATTGCAACGATGTCGCGACACATGGGTTCTGTGTCGCGACACATCTGCCAGTTTGGAGATTCTCAGGGATTGTTTGCTACATCGCGACTGGTTGTTGTGATGTTGTGAAGACGACTCTATTTCGGCTAGAAACTCTATATTAAGGATGTTTTGATCTAAGGATTAACCTACATAAAATAAAAGTTAGAATCTAAACTATGTGGTTACTTAAGTATACAGTAATTTACAAATATCATGCAACAATTCACAAATTTTAAGTTATACTGCCAGATTTATCTAGTAGTATTGTCAATTCACCCGTGGATGATTTTTTTGTTCTATCAATATTGGTCCACTGTCTGTCATGCCATTCCACCCTTGCTCGTTTGTCCCGTTCCTTAAACCTGTTTATTCTTTTTGTATTCATAAAAGGAAACATTTCCCTTGAATTGGGAATATCAAAAATAGATAAGTTTTTTGTAATGCTCCTCTAATTTCCTCGTTAGGTTGATAGCCACATTTGAAAGTTTCAGTCTCACCATTAATTTTCATTGTCAACTCATTTTTCTCTAAATTAATGGTAGATCTAGAAGTGGCCAAGAAAGGTCTTCCTAGTAAGATTGGTATCTCACGATCTTCCTTAAAATCAAGTATTACAAAATCTGCGGGAATAATAAAGCTTCGCACCTTGACTAACAGACCTTCTAGTACCCCCTTTGGGTGTATTGAAGACCTATCAGCCAATTGTAATGTTATTTGAGTTGCTTTAGGATTCCTAACTCAAGTTTTTCAAACATCGATAAGGGCATTAAATTAATACTAGCTCCTAAATCGCTTAGGGCTCTATTAAAGTAAATACTCTCTATTTCCATGGGAATGGTAAAACTACCCGGGTCTTTAACTTTTCACGGTACTTTCCTGGAAACAATTACACTAAAAGAAGCACATAAATTAACCTATTCTCTTACCTTGATTTTCTTATGGCTTGCCATCATCTCCTTTAAAATATTGGCATACTTGGAAACCTTTTCAATTAACTCAATCAAAGGTAGGTTAACCTTTTCAATTAACTCAATCAAAGGTAGGTTAACATTTAATGTTTTTAAAAAATAAAAATAATTTAAAAATTCATCCTCGTCCCAATTTTTTGTTTATTCTAATCTTGATGGAAATGAGACTTTTTTGATTTTAGCATATTTAGGTGTCTCTTTTTCCGTCTTAGTCGCTAGTGCTTTCTCCGTATATGGTTCAAGTCCCTCTTCCATATCTAAGGAATTGTCTTGAGGTTCATTAATATTATCCATAAATTGTCTTTCACATGCTATTTACCTTCCCTCCATGGATTATCTTCTATGTTACTAGGAATGCATGAGCCAATTTTTCTTTTGACATCACCCATTATTCTCATTAATTGGCTCATTTAATCTTCAAGCTTAATCAATGTTCTTGTTGAGTTGGTGCACTCAGACTGCACTTACTTGACATTTGTCCTCATTGATTGCATCTCTCCTTCAATTCTATCAAGACGTTGACCACATGTCATATGGTTACTTGCGTTGGCTCTGTTTTGGGGTTTCTACAAGTAAGGAGGTTGGTAATTAGTATTTTTAACTTGACTGGAATTGTTATCTCTTCCTTGATTTCTTCTCATCTCAAGTTCGAGTGATCTCTCCAACTAGGATTGTATGTGTTTGAATAAGGTTTTCCACCCCTAATCCCAATGTAATTTATATCCTGATAGGATTATTGATATAATGGAAGAGTGACATGTCTCCTCCATGTATAGACGGTACAAAAGCAGATTCAATACGGTTGAGTCTGTCCACTAGTTGTTGATATTTATCATCCTTTTGAATAGCTTTAATCGTAGCTGGTTCCTGGCCATATATGAATCATTTAGTTTGCCACTGACAGGAGTTTAATTCCATGTTTTCAATAATTTCATATGCATCCTCATACATTCTATTCATAAGGGCTCCTATTTCTGCTCCATCTAATCCTGATCTTACGTTCGCATCTAACCCATTATAAAAAATTTGCAGTCTCATCCACTTAGGAAATCTGTTATGTGGACATTTTTGAATCAAAATTTTGAAGCGTTCCCACACATCATAAAAGCTTTCTCCTTCCATCTGTCTAAAGACAAAAATCTTTCTCCTTAATTAGACTACTTTACTAATCAGGAAAAACTTCTATAAGAATTTTCCAGCAAGTTCCGTCCCAAGTTGTGATAGATCATAAAGTCTGTGAGTTTAACCAAGAAAAGACATTATCAATAAGAGAAAAAAAGAAACAAATTAAGATGAATAGAGTCATCAGTGACACCATTATACTTAAAAGTATCACAGAGTTTAAGAAACCATTTCAAATGTTGATAAGGATCTTCTATCATAGTGCCTCTAAACTTTAAAATTATTTTGGATCATTTGTATCATTGTCAGTTTGATTTCAAAATTATGAGCTGTAATCGTCGGCCTTGCTATACTTTCCTGAACATATCTAAACTTCGTAGGGCATAGTCTCGTAAAGTTATCTTATTTTGAGCCATTTGCACGTTTACGAGTAATTATAGTGCTGGTGCGTCTCCTAAGGCTTATCACCGGTGTCACGGGCTAATGGATTTTCACGTGGTAGGTTAACTATAACTGGTAGTGGTGGATCTTACATTTGCTGCTACTACTTCTGTCGGCAATTCTTTCAATTATTCTTTCTAGATCTATGGTTGTTACAATAGGCGTGGCTTTACTGCGAGTCATACACCAAACCCAGAGAGAAAAGATTAGTAACATTAAAACAAAATGAAATCATATCTACAGCTAAAAAATTGCCTAATTAATCTTTTGGACTTTGAAAATTAAGATCAATCTAGTGATGTTGCCTCCTCGGCAATGGCGCCAACAACTTGACCACCTCCGGATGTAATAATGTCCAGAGTGTGAATAGTGCAATAAAATAAAGAGTTATGATGTGGTATCCGCAAGTATACAGGTCGAGCTATAATATAAATTTTACAAATAAGTAGGTGAGTACTCCAAGGATCGTACCTTAGGGAGGCGAGTACTAAATCAATCTTATCCTAAAGAATTAAAGATCTAATTAATACTTTAAGCAAAATATAGTACGAGAGCAAAATAATAAATGCGTTTAAGGTTTGTACAATAATAAAATAAAATAACATAAAAAATAATTAAAATTGCAAGAGATAGAGATAGATAAAGTGAATCAAATATGAGGAAGGGTGATCAGCTTGCTTCAACAATCCCAATTAACTATCGTCTTGGGTTCCTCATCAACCAACTAGTCGCTACGCTAGCAGGATCTTTCAACCTCACAACCTAGACTGGCTTGGGGTAAAGGTGTTCATGAATGGGTAATACTAATTTTTGGTTAATTCCCACCTTGATAACTTCTCAAGGTTGTCAGGCCTACGGTATGTTTCACGTTCTTCCTTTCCCAAATAGTTGATTCATTGAGTAACCCCACAAAACAGTTAAGAGATCATGCCTCCACTTGCTAATCCCCCATAGATGGATTAGTTCTTCATGGCTTCCATAAGTAACATGGAAATAATGAAAGAATTAATCATAAGGAATGAATTGAAATAAAGAGTTTGAGAAAGTCTGATTGATATTGATGAATAGAGTGAATCCATTGATATTGATGAATAGAGTGAATCCACAAAAATTAATCTCCTTTACAATAAAATCTATTGAAGAAAAAAAAACTAAAATTATAAAAACCTAAAAAAGAAAGAGAACAAATCTAAACCTAAGGAAAGAATATAAGCTAATGGAATCATGTCAAGAGAACAAATCTAAACCTAAAGAAAGAATATAAGCTAATGGAATCATGTCAATAATGTGTGCCAAACAGGTCTATTTATAGCCTTCAGGTAGCTGCCATTCGTAGCCCTAGGGTAGTTGACATTCCCGAGCTTTAGGTTTGATTGTTCAGACCAAAACACCCTTGATTTGTGTTTTAATCTCGTCACAGAGTTAATGTCGTGACACACTAGTCTCACGCCTCGATCTAAGATCCAATATGCTCTTCTGTAGCCATCATCAGGGGTATGTAGCGACACCCTTAGCCTATGTCGTAAAATTGAAAGTAGTTTCCCACTTTCTGTATTCTACTCTCTATGTTGCAACATTGACTCCCCCATGTTTTGACATAACATTTAGTATTAACCCAAAATGCCCTTTAATGGTCTCGTACGCACTCACAAAGCATGGTAGTTTTCCCTTTGGCCTAATTCAACCCTTAAGGTTAATAAAAGACTTGATGTGCACAATTTATTGAATGTAAATAAAACTAAAGAAATTGAATTAAAACATAACGAAAATGCTTATATTCTAACTCCTTAAATGTGAAAGCTAGTTTAATCTGCTACACCAAATTACAACAAATCAATAGTAAAACTCAATATTTCAAAAAACATAATCTTATTCACTTGTTCATTCTTTTTGGATAAGTGGATCTCCTTATAATGCCTCAGAATGACTCAATGAGTCTTAACATGTCCCATAAGTGTAGCTTAAAGCTAAACACTCTCCAAGACACCAACATGTCCTACTTGAATGGAGCTTAGCTAGACATTCCCTTATCTTTCCAACTTGTCTCAAGGCCTTTTGCCCCCCCAAAAAAAACACATAAGGGTGAGTACTTACAATTCTATGGCATACCATTATATCCAACAAATTCAGAAGATTATCATGTCAAAAAATTTACTTAAAAATAGAGTTCAGAAGATCACTGTTCATATCTAGCTCACAATATAGAGCTACCATATCACCATTAATAATAACATATATTTAACATATTCACAAAAAAAAATAGAAAAGACTTACTCTCAAAACTTAGGTAAAACCCTATGCTACAGATTAGCACTATGGTTTGTACTTTTATGTGGCGATCCCTGAACACTCACCAATTCGTTGAAAGCTTTAAACCAGCTTTGCTTTTCCTTTGTCCTTGCTTGTATATGGTTCTTTTAGTTTTAAAATTTCAAAAACATACACAAGTCACTAACAAGAAAAGCACATGAAAACTCACGTAATCACAAGCGTACCTAGATTTACACTTGCTAGTCTTTTGGCGAACCTAGTGTTTCTTGTTCTGAACCTTCTAAAGAAATAGAGTCTTACCTTAGATCGTAAGAGCTAATTTCTGGGTAGAAACTTGACAATAGGATAATTGATGGAGAAATTTGAGAGAATTTTCTTGTTCAAAAGAATATGATTTTTCTATGAAAAGAACTCAATTTATAGGCACTAAGTGTTTTGGTGTTCTTAGAATACCTTAGTCGTAGTAGAAGTAGGAAATAGTTACATGCATGAATGGTGTTACAAAGAGAAAAGTAAGTTGTCTTCCTAATTTTGATATAATTACCATTTTACTACTACAAATTTTGGCTCTCAGCCTAAAACAATGATTACAACTCTCTAGGCTCAGTAGCGATCCTTACTTCTCTAAACCTACTAGTAATCATAGTTCGTTTAATCCACTGACGGATACCAACTCGCCAAGCCTACTAGCATACACCAACTCGTCAGACTTGTTGGCGTACTCTAACTCACTAACCTATTGACGAACTTTAGCTCGCCAAGCCTCAAACTCACAAGCCCTATTCTAGGATGTTATAGATTGTATTGCATACTGGAGATTTCAAAATCAAATACTTGCCACTGGAGACAAGTGGATTCTTGAGTAATGGACCACTTAGTGGGAAAGTCGAATTAGCCATTAATTTTCCTCGTTATTGACCTACTGTCAAATATAGTAGTAATTTCGGCCTATTTATACGCTTATTTATTATTATGTTTTCAATATTTAGTAGTTAGTTGTAAAAGTTAGTAAAAATAAGTGTTTTTAACGCATTTTGTGAGTGTTGTGACCTACTAGGCTGACACGGGCCTTAGGTAGTGCTAATTGGTGTAATTGAGTATGTAAGATGTATTATAGGCCTAACTGATGTCGAAGTAAGGGATAAGTGATGCACAAGCTTCTCGAGCCATTAAAGCACGACACGAAACCAATGAGGCACAATTTGCTTGTCGTGTCTCACCATAGACCTTGCTTGGCGCGACATAAGGCTTACATGGTGCCCAAGTCCTCTGGGGTTATTTTAGTCCACACAATCAAGTTTATACGAAGACCTAGGATGTGCCGAAGGCCTAATTTTGGCTACCAAAACTTTTATAAATAAGACCTTTGGGATTTTATGTAACTAAGTTGTCTTAGATGCCTTCAAAAAAACCCTCGCCGTTTAGGAGTAGGAAAAAAATTGGTTTTCATAAACTTTTTGTTCTTCTCTCTTGGAATTGATTTTAATCCAAGAGTTCTTTTATTTAATCAATATATTTTAGTTTATTTCTTCTTAGCAAGAGACGATATTTGATTATTCCAATCGAGAGATTCATTACTCTACGCACTACTCGACATTGAAACCTTTTCTCTTTCGATTAAATTTTGTTATTTACATGTTTATTTCAATTTAGATTACGATTATGAATAACATGAGTGGCTAAATACCCTAGGGGAGATTAACGACTGGATGAGAAGTGATTAATGAATGATTTAGGGTTTCTCAAGAGGATTAGTTGGTATAGATTATGTGTCCCTAAACCCCTAGGCTTGATAATTCTTAAAAGTAATCATAGTTTAAATGAAATTGGGGGATAAGTTTGGTAGTGTAAATCACAAGTTATCCTGGTTGAGAATGTGAGGTTGGGAGATAAGTGAGTATCAACCAATCGATTAACCATTTAGAGGTTGGGAGGTAATAATTGATTAATTGATAGCTAATCTATCCTAAAACCCTAATTTGAATTTAATTACAACCTCTAAAACAAATTAATCTTCCTGATTGGTTTTATCAATTTAGTCGTTTCTTTATTTTCTTATTTTTTTATTTTAGTTATTTAAATTCTATTATTAATCCCTTTTATGATTTTTTGTAATATAGGATTTATTTGTTACTATTTAGACTTATTATTGTAAAGAGATTTTCTATAGATTTATTCCATCCTCCATTGGGTACGATCCTTAGAATACTTCTTGTGTTCCACTGTACACATATGCTATATTATAATTTGACTCGTATACTTGTTGACACCGCCGATTCAATTTTTTATATTTTTGTGTGATATTTTTACTATAGACAATAACACGTTTATAGGTGGTCAAGTTGTTGGCGCCATTGTCGGGGAGGTTTCAACATTAAATCTAAAAATAGCTTTACAATTAATAAGAGAATAGGAATGTTAAAGCCTATAGATACAATATTTTAATTTTTTGTTTATTTACTTTTATTTTTACAGGTTGTTTATGACTCGAAGCTTCAGCACTCCAATCAAACCACATCCAGATCCGGAGAAACTACTCAGGTGTATTCGTTAGTCGACAAACATCGATCCATCTACTATAATTAATTTACTTCGATAAAATCTATTATTTGATGATTCACATGAACAAGAAAATATTTTGGAAGAAACCCCAGTGGATCAAAGGACGTTGCACGAGTATGCCTAGCCAACACTTGATGCGGTGTACGGCAGCATTGAATGGATGATGATCAACGCCAATAATTTCGAGATAAAAATGGCGATGATTTAGATGATCCAAAATACATTGCAATTTAAGGGAAACATGGCGAAAGACTCAAACCAACACTTGAAGTGGTTTTTACCTTCAAGTACAACGAGGTATCTGACGATGTTGTACTTCTTCGATTGTTTCCATTCTCATTGTGCGATAATGCGGCCAATTGGTTAGACTCGTTAGAACCAGCTTCCATCACAGGAATGATTTAGCTAAAAAACACCTTTATAAATTTTTCCCGGTTGACCTAACCATTCAGCTTAGGCGAGAAATTGCCAATTTTGAATAATACAAAAGTGAATCCTTGTACGAGGCATGGGAATGCTTCAAGAAAATGCTAAGGAAGTATCCACACCACATAATGCAAGTGTGGCTCCAAATCCAAATCTTTTATAATAGTGTAGACGGTAACATCAGGTCCAACTTAGATGCAGCGATTGGAGCATCTTTCAAGCTCCACAAACACGAACGTGCCTATAAAATCATAGACAACATGGCTATGAATTCGTACATGTGATCTAATGAGGGATTTATGTACAAAACCAAGCCTCCAATGGTAAAAGCTATAGACAATGATAATGATGATGATTGATACCAATGAATCTCATAAAAGCTTAATCGTTTGGACATGATTGTCAAGCCATTGAGAGTGGAGCCATACTCTGAAAACCAATTAGATGAGGCAAGCTACATAGTTTATAGGGGTTAAGATCCGTACTCAATACCTACATACCAGTTGGAGAGATCATTCGAACCTCAAATAAGGAGGCAATTGATCTGCCACAATTCATAATAGTAGATTAAACTACTTTTTATACTTAATGAGCTCATAAGAAATCAAATTTTTTATGTTTTTATTTAGTTTTCACTTTTAGTACTTAGGTAATAAATTGAACAATTTAGGCAATTTATATGACCTTGTGGGCCAAGGTAGGCCTAAAGGTAGACTAATGTGTTTGGTGAGTGTGCGAGACATCATTCGAAGGTAAAAAGATAGTAGACAGCTGGAACAACAAGTAATAAAGTGACAAGTAAATGTTGACTTATTGTACCCACATAGACTGTAAAGAGAACTATTTATGAATGCAATTTAAAACACTTTGGTGAAGAAAAATATTTTATTTTGAAGAGGTGATTAAAAAATAGAAAACAAAGTAAAATAAATAAAATAAAATAAAGTTCCAATGCACGATTTCAAAAGATGATTTTAATCAAGATGACATAATTGTGTTAGATTAATTAAATTTATTATCTTAGAATTATTAAACTCATGTTTATGTTGTTATGAATAAATTCACGGAAACTTTGTAATTCGCTAACTTATGAACATACTCACCTACCAAAATCCATTCATCTCTTAACTATATCTCTATGTCAATTCAACCAATTAAACAAATTTTAATAGGCAAATGTGTTAATGCACATGCATACTTATGAAATTAAAATAATCTCTTGTACATATCTCTATGCCAATTCAAACAATTAATTCAATTTCATAAGCACATAAAAGATTACGTGAGGTAACAATGTATTTCTACCTTGAAACAGTTTAAGCACAATAATCTTGTAATTTATGCAAGGTAAGTATATCGTTAGATATCGTTACTAATTTAACCCTTAGCTACCTTAGATGATTAAACATGCACTAATTAAGTATCATGTCAATTAATTACAACTTCAATCCGTTTAAATAATTAATTCATTAGTTACCTTACAATTGAAATGCAAGAATAACTTAGTCATGGTTTTACTTATTCAAACATCTTAAGGCCTATAACAACACGAACACAATTTTTATAAATTAAGTAGACGAAATGCAATAACCTAACACGAATTAATTTAAGCCGTATTAATCAAATTAAACATTTCAACATCATAAATATTCATAGACATGTTCATCATAACAACAACAAAAATTGAAAAGATAGGGAACAAGAATCAAATCCGGTGTTTCTCCGTGGCTTGACTGGTTTGCTCCACTCTTCCTTCTCTGCTTGTTCCTGTCGAAATAGGGCTACTACGAACACTTTAATGCTCCTCCAAATGGTGGATGAATGAATCTTTTTCAAGAGGTGAAATCGGCAAGAGGATAAAGAAAAATGGATGGGAAATGAAGAGAGAAAATTGAGAGAGAAGAGAAGATATGAGAAAGTTGAGGTGTGTTTCAAATAAGCAGCCAAGGGGGGTTTTTATAGGCTGAGAGGGCTGCTAAAAATAGCCAAACTTTGCAGCCAAAGAGCCCTCCCTTGGCTGGCAACACATGTGGCAAGTTTGAAGTTTTCAAACTTGCTATATTAAGGTAGGGGCAAATCTAGAAAGGCACAAATAGTGGAGAGGTTTGTTTGCAATTTGAAAAAGTCTTCAAGGGCCATTTTGAAAGCTAATTAATCATCCAAGCAAGCTGATTGGGTCAGCATGTGGGACGGTTTTGGGCTGCCAATTACTCGGTCAGTTCAGTTTTTTCGGTTCAGCTCAACTGCACCACTTTTCATAATTAATTAATAATAATTTATATAACTCAAATTAAATTTGATATAAATTAAAATTAATTATATTATGAATTAATGCAATAATTTGGGCCGTCTTAGGTTGAAAAATTAATTCGCCTTGATGCTTCAAAATTGTTTCTCAGTTTTGTGCTTCTAGTAGTGTTTGTTGAGCCATTTTTCGCCCTTTATGCAAACTTGTCGAAAAAAAAATCAAAATTAAAAAAAATTAATTATAAAATTAATTAAATTTCATTATGTTAATAATTTAAGTACAAAATAATTATTTTATAATAATTATATATTTTTCGACAAGAATTTTACCAAACTTGCATGAATTTGAGTTAAAAAGGGCATGAAAAGTGTGTATACTTTCGTGTTTCCACACCCCCAAACTTAATTCATTGCCCATCCTGAGTAATGTACAAATTTGAAAAGAATTTCTCGGAAAAACCTTTGAAAAATTCTTTCAGAACAACATTCTACCCGACAATCATGAATTTGGCATACTTATGCTCAAGAACAAGAAATTTGATATTTATGCTACTTAAGTATACAAATCATACAAATTAATCTCTATCATTCTTATGATAGCAAAAATTAGACTAAATGCTTCCTAACGAAGACATGTTAATCCCTACCAATTTGATTTTATTCTCTTATTGAAGATTAAGCTACAATTATTAATTTTAACTTATGCCTTTATATGTTGAACATAGCAATTTCTCGCCACTAATGTAGGTAGCATAGAAACTTGAACCAATAGGTCTTTAACAAGGTTATTGTAACGCCCCGAATTTTAGGCCTAGAAGTATTAGGTCTTGAGTATGGGAACAATTAGGAAGCTACTCATAAATATTTAGTTGTGTAAGAAAGTGACACAATTCTGTATCTATTTCAGTGGTTAAGTGTACTGGGAAGTGTATGAGAAGTCTTGGGTTCAAGCCTGGGCAGGTCCAAAATGTTTTGTTTTTTTTAAGGAATAAGCACTGTCCCTAGCCAGTAAGCTTATAGATAAATGTGGGTAAAACATGACAGAATGGGCCTACTGGTCTAGTGGTTAAAAGGAGTGTTAATGAGTAGGAGGCATAGAGTTCAAGTGCCTGCGCCAACATTGGATCTATTTTTATTGATTGGTCATGGAAGAGTTGTGTTTGACTGAACTTCTAAGTGGTTGAGTTGTGGGGGGATGGTTGTGGCCGAATTTTAGGGGATTATTAAGAAAATTTCAGTTTTTGGGGATCTTGGGAGTGTTTTGGGGAGAAAAATAAGGGAATTTGAGGATATGGAAGTGTTAGTGCTGAACTTGAACACTTGTTCCTCAAGAGTTTAGTTTTGAGTGGTTTTTCTCTCCATTTTGTTTTATTTTTCTATAGACTGTTCCCCTCCCCAACTCTTTCATTTCATGGATTGTTTCTATTGAATATTGTCTCCCATAGCTGCCGATTTCTTCTTTTCCACTCCTCTCTCTACTGCTTGTTTCTTTAGGGCGATTGTTTTCTTTATGAAGGGATGAATGTTGATGAGGTTTAGTGCTAGTTTTTCCACTTTTCTTTTCTAACTTTGTTTTTTCCCAATCTGTCACTGCAGTTTACCTCTCCCTTTTCTCCCTACTCTTTGTTTAGCCGAATTCTGGACTCTCTATTTACTGAATTTTTGGACTCCCTATACTCTTTCTTCTAGCGTTGAATTATCATCTTCCTATAGAACTACTGTTGTTTTTAGCCTCTCATTAATTTTTTGTAAGTATTCATTCCTTCACTGCTAGGTTATTTGAAGATTAATTTTTAACAGGATGGTGTATTATTTGATCAGGAGTCGACCAAGGGACTGAGGACCGTTGTTGATACGTTAGAGGAGAGGAGTTGTTTCTCTGTTGTTGGGTTAACGGTATGAATAGTTCCATTGGGAGTTGGATAAATTATTTTAGACTAAGATTACCTTGCCTATGTGGTGACTAATGGAATGGCTTTTTGATCAAATATTAGGTAACTAGGGTGCTCGCGTGGGGATAGGCGACAAAGCAGGCCAGGTGTATAAAGCACTGCCCAAACTATAGATCTACAAAAAGCCAGAAAAATGCAATCTTTGATGCCACACGAGTGTGCGCTCGCTCGTATGGTAAACCGAACGCCTAGACATGAATGTAAGATTGTTAAGGTCGACCATGAACGATTTTATGGGCAGAGTCTGATTTGGGCAATGTTGGGCCGAAATGGGTCGTGTGGACCCCTTGGGCCTGTGGGCCTCACACGGGTAAGCCACACGAAAGTGTGGAGAATATTGGGCTAGGCTGTGTGGTTCACAAGGCCATGACCATTTCTAGGCAATTTGGGCCACACACATGGGCCAAAATATGGGCCTTGGGCCCATTTTCATTGTTTGACTGATTAAGGTTGCACGGGTCGCCCAAGACGACTGTGGACCTACTATTGGGTCGATAAGTATACAAAAATTAAAAAAATGACTATTTTACCCTTATGTGGTAAAATGACTGTTTTGCCCTTATGTGGTAAAATGACTATTTTTCCCTTATATGGTAAAATGACTATTTTGCCCCTATATGGTAAAATGACTATTTTTCCCTTATGAGGTAAAATGACTGTTTTGCCCTTCCATGGTAAAATGACTAAAATGCCCCTACATGGTAAATTGACTATTTTGTCCCTATGTGAGATATTTATATATATGTACAAATATGACTATATTTTAGCTTGCTATTTAAACTATAATAGATACATGTATGATTCTATGATATGACATGACATGACTGTATGATGCATTGCATGGGGATAGGTTTATTATGATCGGAGGAAGTGTACTGTATTGGCAGCTCTGCTGCAAACCATTGATGGCTTTAAGCTTATTATACTGGACACTCTGCTGCAAATACTGTTTAGTGCCGCAATTGGTGCTATTTTGGAGTGTAGGGATGGGTGGGTTGATTTTATCCCCGCATAGAGTATAGGGCTGGACAGAGTGGAGTGTAGAGGCTGGTTAGGTAGGACTTGCATACTGTTTAAACTGTTACTACACAGATTACTGTTACTGCTCTATTTACTGTTACTGCAATGGGCCAAGACCTAAACACATGATTGTTTCTATATTGAGATGGGCTAAAGCCCAAACTGATATTGTCACTGTTACTGATATTGGCTTAGGCCCAGACTGTATTTTCTGACGTATGTTTGACTGATTGTTTATTAAGGGATTACACACTGAGTTTTCGTAAACTCACCATTCTGCTTATCTGTGCAGGTAACCCTTAGGCGGATCGGTGCTACGAGGGACTCGAAGGTGGCCACACAACCGCACATGCTTCCATATTTTCCTTTTATTTATAACTAATTTAAATTGGGTATTTTTATGTAATAAGGCCTTTCTAGATTTTATTTTTAATTTGGGGATTTATATTTCTTTGCTTTAATACTGCCAGCAGTTGGGAAAAGACGAGTTTTCAAAAGGATAAATGTTTTTCAAAAATACCACAGATACGTAGCTGATTTATGAGCTTCCGCAAGAGACAACATTTTAAACAAACGACTTACATTTTGAAAATAAACAACAAGTCTTCAAATCATCTTCAAAGTCATTCAAAAAGGTTTAATAGAGAATGGGTTTTTAACAATTTCACACCTTACAAAAAACACTTCAATGTGACATCGCCAGATTCGGCCATAACGTCCAGGCCATGGTTGGGGTGTTACATTTAGTGAAATCAGGGCTTGGTTGCAAAGCTCGACTATGGATTTGGGTTTATTCCAAAACTTGGAAATTTTAATAAAACTATTTCAAATGATTTGAAGTATTTTGAAATGTTTTATGAATGTGTGGTACACCGAGTCTCCGCACTGATCCCGTAAGTTCCGTCTAAAGATTGTATTTTGATTTTGACTGAAACTACCATAGGTAGGATTGCTGAGACTACTGTAGGTAGTACGCCGTATTGAAAACTCTTTAGTAGTGTATACTGAAACTGTAGTAAACCGGTAGACACCGATAGACACTATGTTGTGCGGAAATAATACTCTATACTTTGGATACTGTCTCCACAAAACATCTGTTAATAAACACATGAACTATAAACTAATGCAAAAAACTGTTAATAAGATAAAATGCAATTCAAATATGAGTACCAAGGGTACTTGTGGAAGGGGTACAAGAGGCCGCGGTAGAGGCCGTGAGAGTGCTCGAGCTAGATTTTATGATCGTGTGGTTGGGGATGACACACTACCCCAAAATATGTTGCGAATTCTGGAGAGGGTCGCTAGACTCAATACTGGTGCTGTGGGTCGTGATCAGTTATGGAACTACTCCTATCTAATGGAGCTGAGATTTTTAGGGGTATTGTTGGGGTTGCCCTAAGGTGGCTAAGTATGGGATTGACGCATTGTCCCAGTCTATCTATAGACTGTATTGGAATCATTCAGGTTAAGTGTGGTAATGTTTTGGAACTAGAGTGCGCAGCGGGAGTGTAGTGGTGTAGTCTTTATTATGCGACTATTCTAATAGTTGGAAATTTCAGGGTCTAAATTTCTTTAAAGAGGGGTGAATTGTAACACCCCAAATTTTGGGCCTAAAAGTATTAGGTCTTGAGTATGGGAATAGTTAGGAAGCTACTCATAAATATTTAGTTGTGTAAGAAAGTGACACAGCTGTGTATCTGTTTCAGTGGTTAAGTGTACTGGGAAGTGTTTGAGAAGTCTTGGGTTCAAACCTGGGCAGGTGCAAAAAGTTTTGTTTTTTAAAGGAAAAAGCACAGTCCCTAGTCAGTAAGCTGATAGATAAATGTGGGTAAAACATGACAGAATGGGCATACTGGTCTGGTGGTTAAAAGGAGTGTTCATGAGTAGGAGGTCTAAAGTTTAAGTGACTACGCCAACATTGGATCTATTTTTTTTTGATTTGTCATGGAAGAGTTGTGTTTGACTGAACATCTAAGTGGTTGAGTTGTGGGGGGATGGTTGTGGCCGAATTTTAGGGGATTATTAAGAAAATTTTGGTTTTTGGGGATCTTGGGAGTGTTTTGGGGAGAAAAATAAGGGAATTTGAGGATATAGAAGTGTTAGTGCTGAACTTGAACTCTGATTCCTCAAGGTTTGGTTTTGAGTGGTTTTTTCTCCATTTTGTTTTGTTTTTCTACCGACTATTCCTCTCCTTAACTCTTTTGTTTTCATGGATTGTTTCTATTGAATATTGTCTCCCATAGCTGTCGATTGCTTCTTTTCTACTCCTTTTTTTACCACTTGTTTCTTTAGGGCGATTATTATTTTTTCTTTCTGAAGGGCTGAATGTTGCTGAGGTTTTGTGCTAGTTTTCCACTTTTCTTCTCTGACTTTGTTTTTCCCAATCTGTTGTTGTAGTTTACCTCTCCCCTTTCTCCCTCACTCTTTGTTTAGTTGAATTCTGGACTCCCTATTTGCTGAATTTTTGGACTCCCTATACTTTTTCTTCTAGCGTCGAATTATCATCTTCTTGTATAACAACTGTTGTTTTTAGCCTCTCATTGATTTCTGGTAAGTATTAATTCCTTCACTACTAGGTTATTTGAAGATTAATTTTAAACAGGATGGTGTATTATTTGATCAGGAGTCGACTAAGGGATTGAGGATCGTCCTTGATGCGTTAGAGGAGAGGAGTTGTTTCTCTGTTATTAGGTTAACGGTATGAATAGTTCCATTGGGAGTTGGATAACTTATTCTAGGGTAAGATTAACTTGCATGTGTGGTGACTAATGGAATGGCTTTTCGATCAAATATTAGGTAACTAGGGTGCTCGCGTGGGGTTAGGCGACAAAGCAGGCCAGGTGTATAAAGCACTGCCCAAACTATAGATTGACAAAAAGCAGAAAAATGTAATATTTGATGCCACACGAGCATGCGCTCGCTCGTATGGTAAACTAAACGCCTAGACGTGGGCATAAGCTCATTGAGATCGGCCCTGAGCGATTTCATGGGCCGAGTCCAATTTGGGCCATGTTGGGCCGAAATGGGTCGTGTAGACCTCACAGGCCTGTAGGCTGCACACGGGTAAACCACACGAAAGTATGGAGAATATTGGGCTAAGCTGTGTGGTTCATACGAACACGGCCATTTTTGGGCAATTTGGGCCACACGGGTATATGGGCCCACATGGGCCACAATATGGGCCTTGGGCCCATTTTGACTATTTGACTGATTAAGGTTGCACAGGTTGCCTGAGACGACTGTGGACCTACTGTTTGGTAGATAAGTATACACCAAATTAATAAAATGACTGTTTTGCCCTTATGTGGTAAAATAACTATTTTGCCCTTATGTGGTAAAATGATTGTTTTTCCCTTTTGAGGTAAAATGACTATTTTGCCCCTATGTGAGGTATTTATATATATTTACAAGTATGACTGTATTTTAGCTTGCTATTTAAACTATAATGGATACATGTATGATTCTATGATATGACATGACATGACTGTATGATGCGTTGCATGGGGATGGGTTTATTATGATTAGAGGAAGTGTACTGTACTGGCAGCTCTGCTGCAAATCACTGATGGCTTTAAGCCTATTATACTTGCAGCTTTACTGCAAATACTATTTAGTGCTGCAACCGGTGCTATTTTGGAGTGTAGGGATGGGTGGGTTGATTTTATCCCCACATGGAGTGTAGGGTTGGACGGAGAGGAGTGTAGAGGCTGGTTGGGTAGGACATGCATACTGCTTAAACTGTTATTGCACTAATTACTGTTACTACTCTGTTTACTATTACTGCCATGGTCCAAGGCCGAAATACATGATTGTTTCTGCATTGAGATGGGCTAAAGCCCAAACTGATATTGTCACTGTTACTGATATGGGCTTAGGCCCAGACTGTATTTGCTCACTGTATGTTTAACTGTTTGTTTATTAAGAGATTACACACTAAGTTTTCATAAACTCAGCCTTCTGCCTATCTACGCAGGTAATCCTTAGGCGGATCGATGCTGCGAGGGACTCGAAGGTGGCCATACAACCGCACATGCTTCCGTATTTGCCTTTTATTTATAAGTAGTTTAAATTTGGTATTTTTATGGAATAAGGCCTCTTTGGATTTAATTTTTAATTTGGGGATTTATATTTCTTTTGCTTTAATACTGCCAGCAGTAGGGAAAAGACGCGAGTTTTCAAAAGGATAAATGTTTTTTCAAAAAATACCACAACGTAACTGATTTAAGAGCTTCCATAAGAAACAACATTTTAAACAAACGACTTACATTTTGAAAATAAATGACAAGTCTTGAAATCATCTTCAAAGTCATTCAAAAAGGTATAATAGAGAATGGGTTTTTAACAATTTTGTATTTTACGAAAAACAGTTCAATGTGACATCGTTGTATTCGGCAATAACGTTCAGGTCGGGTTTTAACCACATATTCGAACTAACTAATGTGCAACAAAGCCATGTTGCATGTACTCATGTAATGTTCGAACCATATGACTTCAATAGTAATGGCATTCGCTTCCTAAATACATATCCAAACATATAAGCTTACATTTCATACATTGAATAAATGTCAATACATTTATTTCGTTAACTAAATGTTAATCATATCATTTTTATAAATTCCTGTACATGCACAAATTAAAAACAAAACAACTATATTACATGGCCTAAATTTTCATTCACATAAGTCGCATTAGTTAATTTACAACATGATCAAATATGCTTTTAATACCATCCATATATATATATGCGTATAGTCAACTTATTATCAATAGCTATTTCCTAGCTCAATTGTCGAACCAACATACAAGACCTATGTACTAATCAATATGTCAATATTACACATACATAACCAAATCATTTCTTATCAAATAAGCTAGCTAGATTAATAACACAACACATTATGAAATAACATTATGACAACAAAACATGATCCTTATTAGCCATTACCTAAGTACCCAAAATGACCAACCGATTAACAAGTAAATCACATTCATTATTAATCATCACAAATCTTACCCAAATAGCCAAACCACAAATAATCATATCATAGGCATATACAATTATTTTACTTAAGATTATCCAAATATAAACATGCATTATATAACCTAAATTTTATCTCACAAAATGACCAAAGTAATTACATACGCTTATGACATTAACATCTAACTAAATAATCATTTTTATGTTTATACTAAAATTTTCGAAATACAAGATTGAATGTAAACATCACTTCTATTTATCAATTCACAAAATAAGCTCATTTGCATAGACAACTTACGTAATAAAACCACACCCAAAAACATGTCCATCAACCACCTTGGTATCATTCGAACCGATTTTTATAAAAAAAAACATCACACAAGATATACCATGAAACATACTTCACAAAATGAGCTTATACCGTGACCGAAAATACACAAACATAAATATCATTAACAACCCATTTTCGCATGGCTACATATATACAAATCAAAATGAACCTTATCAAATATAGCTTATACATGCCATATGTCATAAATATAAGTTTTCAAAGTACCAAAATAGTGATTGATAGTTTGACAAAGTTCCTTGACGATCTCCAAACTCGAGCTAGCTTTATAAATATATAAAACAATGTATAAACACACAAAGTAAGCTTGGAAAGGTTAATAAGCCATAAGCAAATAAATTGTCAAAAAAACATTCATAATTCAATTCGAAATAGCTAAATCTAATTAGTTCCATACACATATATAATCACATTTCTCATGTAGTTCATATGATTACAATAAGTAATTTACTTACCTTCACTTTCATAAACATATAAACTTCATACGTACCTGATCCGTTTAGTTCAAATTTCACACTCAGTCTCGACTTGACATTGCCTGTTGAAAGATTCATAATTGTTAAGGATACACAAAAATTATATAAGCTCGTACAATGCTATATCTCGAATATGGTCTTACATGTTATCACATATCAATTCCACAATCCCAGACAGGATCTTACACGAATTATATACGATGCCAATGTTGTAACATCCTGATTTTCGTATTTATTCGTGGTTTTCAATATTTTGTAAAGATTTTAAAATTTTGTATTTGGATGTGAAATTAATATTTTGAGTAGGTAAATGGGCTTATGGAAGGCCCATGTGTTGTCCAAAACCCAGTTGAATTTTTGAATTTTTGGACTTAGGAGTTAGGGGTTCGGCTAGATGGCCCTTGTATAGAGATATGGGCAAATTGCATCACAAAAAGAGCCTTAGTAGAGTGGCAAGGGTGACGCCACTAGGCTCCTAAAAAGGTGGCGCGTGGAGCATTGGGGAAAGCATGGGATCGATTCCATGTGTTGACAAATAGATGCATTTATTTTTAAGTGCTGGAGGGGTAAGTGTTGGAGTCCAGGTGGATTCTGCTAGAGGAGAGTTTGAATCAGTCTAAACGCTTGGATTAAGGAGTGATAAGGGGAGAGATTTAAGGGATTTGGAGAGAGGCTAAGAGTTGGCCGAATTAGGGGAATTAGAAAGGGGATTTCGGCAGAGGGGTATTAGGTTAGTATTTCGGCACTTAGGGTGTTGAGTGGTGCCGTTTTCTTTTGCTGAAACACCTTAGGGTTGTTCTTTTCTCTCTTTTCCTCTCTAGCCGAAACCACCATTCTCTCTATTCTTCTTTCTTCATTTTTTTTCTTCAAAACCGTTCATCAAACGTGCTGTTCATCAACACTTGTGCCGAAACCACAAAAGTCAAAACCTCAAAAAATACATTAGTTGTGCCGGTTTCTTCCAAGCCAAATCCTTCGATATTTTTGTGCCTAATAAACGACAATCATCTTTTCTAAACCCTAGATACCTGTCGGCAATTCTACATCAAGGTTATAGCCCACATTGTCATCTCATTCATCACCCAAAAGCCGAAAAACCATAGATTTGGGGGCTTATAGCCAAAACTTCAAAACTCCGAGAGTCGAGTTCTACCGTCGATTGAAAGATAAATCTGCACCAGATTACGTGAAGATCAAAAAGGAGTAAGGGGTAAGTGTTCATCATCTCAGATCTGGTACTATTTTACAAAGTTAGGAAAAACCGAAGTCCCTAAAATCTAGGGAGGCTGTCGATTTGGGCATGTGGCTCTAAGGGTTTTTAACTGACGTTTTCTATCAATGATTAGTGTCTTCTTAAGTGTTGGATTGAAGGCGTGGGTTGTTGGAGCAATCGGATTCGGAGCTAGCTATCGATTTTGGCAAAAAGGTAAGGTTTCAAAGGCTTTTAGGGACATGGTTCGATCATGGATAAGTAGGTTGTGGGTTTAGTGATTATGGTTTGTAAATAAGAACTATGCTAATCTATTGTAGGACATCGAAAGGGATCTCAGTAGCAGTCGTCGCGAAACAGGTGTGTACCGAACACCCTTTCTTAGTTTAATTCGGCAAAAGCCGAAATGCCGAAATTCTGACATTTCATGGGCTTGTGAGTATGCGAATTCTCTCAAGACGTAGAGTAATTGTTAGATCTAGCACCGCAAGGTGGTAAGTAAGTTTGTGTGATGTCTTAACGTACTTCGAAAAAAGAGGGCCTCGATGGGCCAAAACTGGGCCCAATGGGCTTACGGACCAATATGGGTAAGAGATGGGCAAATTAGCCTGTTAGTTAGATGATGGAACCAAACTGCATAAAACTGTTGAAAATTACTGAAGTAGCTTGTGTAGTTGCTAAGTTACGAAAATTACCCCTAAAGAGCAAAATTACCGATATACCCTTAGGGTTTAAATTGGCTAAACTGCATGATTGATTAATACTGTATTTTACATGATGCATGGGATTGGGGTATTGATGGAGGAAGTATTGAAAGTGGTTCATCCACGTACTGGAGGTTTTGCCTCAACTTACTGATATTTGAGCAGCGTTGCTGCAACTGTGGAGTGTAGGGCTGGGTGGGTTGAGATATTCCCCACATGGAGTGTAGGGCTGGTACGGGTGCAGTGTAGCGGTTGGTGGGTTGAGTAGTCTCCCCATATGGGTTTGCATGCATTACTACTATTGTTACCTATGTTACTGAACTGGGCCTATGGGCCACACTGTTATGTAAAAAGGGGCTAAGGCCTTACTACTGTATTCTGAAAAGGGCTTCGGTTCACTGTGTACTGTTATCTGATTAGGGCTTAGGCCCAATGGGCTCGAGCTGATTTGGGCTTTGGATGGGTTTATGTATGCACTGAGTTTCCCAAACTCACCCTTTCCTCTTCCATCCTTGCAGGTGAGCCCTAGTTGGTGGACTTGGAGCTGGGCAGGATTGAGAGTGGCCATGAAGATTGATTACCAGATTTAATAAGTTTAGCATTTAATTTGGATTATTTTTATTATGCTTAAAGTTGTAATAAGGCCGCTCTTTTTAATTAATTTTATTTTGGGGATTATTAAACTGGTTAGCACTAGGGTTCGTTTTATAAAAACTACTTGTTTTTAAAAGATCACGATGACACGTAAATTTTTCGCAAAGTAAATGTTTTTTCCAAGAAAATAAAAATTTTAAGCAGACTTAAACTTGTTTTAATGTTCGTAGACACGTAACCTGCTTAAAGTGTGGTAATGGATGTGTGCATGTCTAGGATTGGATCCGGGAAGAACTTGGTACTTAAGCGTTCCTATAAGACTCACCTCCTCTTTTCTGGCTTCCTACCTGGTGCACAGCTTCCATTCACTTTAACTTAAAACAAGAACTGATTTTTACTAAACTCTAAACAAAGAATTTAGATAAACACATGTTTTTTTGAAACATCTCCATGTGACATACTAAATTCGGCCGTAACGTCTGGGCCGGGTTTGGGGTGTTACATTTAGTGGTATCAGAGCCTAGTGGCAACAACTCGGCTGTGGATCGGGTCCGAAAATCTTTTCAAAAAAAAACCTTAGGCCTAAAAAGGGTATTTTTGGAAATGGTAAGTTTTTTGAAGATGTTCAAAAGTTTTTCTATTGTTAAACGGGGTTAAATCAAAAGTTTTAAAATAAAAGTGTTTTCAAATCAAATCTTTTTCAGTAAACGAAAACATGGGTATTTTAAAAAAAATTTAAATAGACTGATAATGAAGTGGCACACTGAATCCCTGGCACCAAGTCTGTAAGTGTTCTTTTTCTGCTTTAAATATTTATATGGAACTGGACTGGAAATAATACTGTAGATATGACTGAGCCTTAGAGATAGTGCTATTGATAATGTAGTATTAGGGCTACAAAACTGGGACCGTAGCTACATTGTGATTGCGCGAGAATAACTCTGAAACTCTATCTGTTCATAAGACATTCTGTAATAAACAGTGAAACCAGTAAACTAAAGGCATAAAATTCGTGATCAGATAAATCGTTATGAGTACAAGGGTTACTCGGGGAAGAGGCCGTGGTCGAGGCCGAGGTAGCACCCAAGCTGGATCTGCTTCATCTGAACACATACCAGCTGGCGAGGCACGTCCACCACCGGTTAATGAAAATGGGCCGTATGACTGGGCCGCAGGGGATGACGCTTTGTCTCAGGCCATGTTGAGGGTTTTGGAAAGGGTGGCCGGAGCTAACATCGGGCCTATGAATTGGGGGTCCATTTCTGAATGACTTCGGGCCAACAGAGCTGAGATTTTTAGGGGCGTATCTGGAGTGGACCCAAATGTGGCTGAGTACTGGTTGGAAGCTACAGAGCGGATCATGGATGACCTAGACTGCTCAGTAGAACAGAAGTTGAAAGGGGGGGTGTCGTTGCTGCGGGATGAAGCGTATCAGTGGTGGATTACTATGAGAGAGGGTACCCCAGCTGAGAGGGTAACATGGGAGCTGTTCAAATAGACCTTTAAGGCAAAATATGTTGGAGCTAGCTATGTGGATGCACGCAGAAAAGAGTTCTTCAATCTGACTCAGGGAAATAAGACCATTGCTGAATATGAGGCGGAGTTTCTACGATTGAGTCGGTATGCTAATGGCATCGTTTCCACCAAATACGAGCGCAGCGTTCGTTTTGAGGATGGTCTTAGAGATGAGTTAAGGGTGCTCATAGCTCCGCAGAGAGAGCGAGATTTTGCTGCACTGGTAGAGAAGGCTAAGATAGCCGAGGAGGTGAAGCAAACCGACCTGAAGAATCGTGATAGGGATCGTAATCGGTTCAGGAGGGATGCTGGACCAGCGGGTGCTGCAAATCAAAATGTTAAGAGAGCTAGGATGGAGGAACCGGTTCGAGCAGTTTCGGTGAACACAGGTAGACCGCAAGCTTGTGGGGATTGCGGCAGAATGCATCAAGGAGAGTGCTGGAAGTGTTCTGGGGCTTGTCTTCGTTGTGGGTCTAAAGAGCATAGGATTAAGGATTGTCCTAGGAGGGCCACTCAGGCTCAGGTGGCCGAACAAGGGGCTGTGCGACCGGCTCAACCTGTGAGGGATGGACCGCCGCTGCCAAGAGGTCGTGGACAAGGTCGCGGTGGTAATGGCCGTGGACGTGGGGCACCCGGCAGGGGTATTGGTAACGCGGATGCTCGTCAGCCAGCTTTGGTGTATGCTGCTCGTCGCCGCGAGGAGGGTGACGCACCTGATGTCATAACTGGTACGTTTTTTATATATGGTGTACCTTACACTGCTCTGATTGATGTGGGATCAACCCATTCATATGTGGCATATAACATTTCTGGGGCACTGGGTGTGCACTTCGAGGAGACTGTGTGTGACAGCCCTAAAGTGACCCTAGTCAGAAAGCGGTTTCGGGACCGCTAAACCGAGTCACGAAATGTGTGAAAGTTTAAGCTTTGATTTAGTTAATTGCATGTGAATTTAGTTAATAGGACTTATGTGTGACACTTTTGAAATGTGATAGGTTAATCTATAAGGATCTATTAGTGCATGTAATCAAAGGGGTGGACTTGCATGTCAATTTCCCCCATTTAATTAGTAGTGGCCGGCCATGACAATAAGGGTGGACAAAGTGTGATGGGTAAAACATGTCATAAACATGTTGTGTTAATGGTTTATGTTAGAAATGATAAAATAAGGAGCATGGCAATAAAATAAGGAAAAGGAAAATGATGAAGAAAAAAAAAGAAAAAAAAAGTTCTCATGTTGTGAACTTGGCCGAATAGAATAAAGAAAGAGAGGGAAAAGAGCTTGGAGAAAATCGGCTATGGTGGTTCACTAGGCTAAGGTATGTTGATGTTGTTCCATGAGATTCATGCATATTTTTAGTTGTTAGCTTGAGTTCTACCTATCCCATGGTCTAAATCTTTGCTATGAGATGGAGATGATATTCGGCCATGGGTGTTGCCTTCTTGGTTGGTGGTTGATGTTATGGTGATGAGACATGAAGATGAGCTAAGTTTCGGCTAAGGTGGACTTGTGTAGATGTCATTTGCATGCTAAGTGTGAAGCTTTGTAATGATACATGTGATGGTGATTGATGACTATTGGATTTTGTTTTTAGCATTTTTGAGTTAGACATTAAGTTCTTTGTTTAACCCATGACCAAAATTGAAATGGTATGGTGTCTTGATGCATTCGGCCATATGGTAGGAAGTAGATGAGAATTGATAGTAA
Organism: Gossypium hirsutum; assembly: GCF_007990345.1. Taxonomy (NCBI): domain Eukaryota; kingdom Viridiplantae; phylum Streptophyta; class Magnoliopsida; order Malvales; family Malvaceae; genus Gossypium; species Gossypium hirsutum. Next base: position 45,838,525 of record NC_053436.1, on the reverse strand, counting down.
GGTGAAGTGCAAATATTAGTATTTGATTATTAGTGTATATATGTGTATTAGCCGAGTTTTGAACTTGAAACGAAATGGTATGTAGTCAATACAAGTAACCATATTTGTAGGAAGTATTAAGCATATAATCGGCCTCAACATAGACATGCATATTCGGCCACATGAGGTAGATTGGTGTTGCATGTATTCTGTTAGAGGCAAGCATATTGATGCTTTTATCTTGGCTTAGATAATCGGCTAAAAGAGAGTGTGGGCTAATATGTTGAGTTGATTCATGATTTCATATATATGTGACTCTAATGTCTAATGTGTATATGGGTTAAGTACCTTGAGTTTCTCTTTTGATGTTCAAATGATTAAATCAATTTATTTGTTAAATTAAGCTCAAGAGCAAAGGGGAACTAAATCCGATAAAGGGAAGGAAAAAGTGATCGAATAGCCATCGAAATCGTTCGACAACATCCGAGGTAAGTTTTCGAGTAATGAAACTTAGTTTACGATTTGATTAAGTCATGACGTATAATCATAACTAATATACGGTGATATAATGATTCTACTTGAATTATATGTTGAGTTAATTAGTCTATACGTATGATGGGTAGCCGTATGTGCATAGAGATCATGTCACAAAGCAAACCAAATCATGCTGTTTGTATGTGGCTATTGAGCCGAAAATGGGAATGCTTAATAATTGACTTGTGTTTGAATTCTAGTTATGAAAATGAAATAAAGATGTGTCATGATTTACTGATATGTGCATGAATATTCGGATGATAACCGGGCTAAGTCCCGAAGGCATTTGTGCTAGTGACTAATTCCGGGCTAAGTCCCGAAGGCATTGTTGCGAGTTACTAATTCCGGGCTAAGTCCCGAAGGCATTTGTGCGAGTTACTATATCCGGGCTAAGTCCCGAAGGCATTTGTGCAAACTACTATATCCGGGCTAAGTCCCGAAGGCATTCGAGCGAGTAGCTATATCCGGTTAAATCCCGAAGGTACTTGGTTTGGGAATGAGCGATATTGCTGTAATAATTTCAATTAATACGCTCGTAAAATCCCAACGATGAGGTATGTTTCGTATATGCATTGAAATAATTGATTCCTTCTAAATAGTATTCGCTCAATCGATTAACAAGCTTCCGGCTTTTAGTCAAGTTGATTCCTTATGTATGAATATAAGGGTTGGAAATGTGAAGTAGGTATGATTGTGAGAATATGTGCATATGAAATTATCCGTTTAGTCATATGAATGCTATACTTCAATTGTGCCTAATTTCATTGCACAAAACTTACTAAGCATTAAATGCTTACTCCGTTTCTTTGATTCTCTGTTTTATAGATTTTGGTTTGTCAGCTACCGGACTCGGGATTGTCGAAGTCGAAGTCGTCCACACTATCAAAGCCCTTTTGGTACACTTTTGGTTGAACTCTGAAAATGGCATGTATAGGACTACCCTTTTTGTTGTTGGTCATGTACCCTTTGGTTTTGTATAAATTTGGATAGCCATGCGAAAATGGCTTATATATATACTTTGAGCATAGCATTATAATCGTTTTGTATGTTGTTCATTGAGAGGTATGGAAATGTTCGGCAACGATTAGCCATTGGAATGGTTAATCATGATCATTTTGGTGCTTTGTATGACAAGTTCTAGTTAATTCATGGAAAACCATGAAATAGGTAAAGTTTACCTTAAAAACAGATGCTGACAGCAGCAGTGGTGTGGATTTGAAAAATCACTAAAAATAGTAGGAATGGAATTAAATAGCGAATAAATTATGTAATCTAACCTTGATGAATCTAATTTCATATGGAAGAAACGAAACGATCATATGAGTCGTATTTTAAGAGATATTTAAGTTTTTGTGGAACAGGGCCAGAGTGATTTCTGGATCCCCTTATCTGACTTTTGAAATTCACTATAAATTAACCAGAGATAATTAGAAGTCATTCCATATATGTATAGATTCCTTTTTGAGTCTAGTTCCGTTAGAAACAAACGGAATAAGTATTGAAGCCCTGTACAGGAAGATATCTAAGTCATATTACATGAAGGTCAGAGTAGTCGAACCATGTAATAGGGGAGACTTTAACTAATAAACTGTACTAATTGGCCTGACCAAAAATTCTAGAAATAAAATTGTAGATGGACATATGAGTCTAGTTTCAGTAAAAATTTACAGAACTGGTTTTCGAGTTTTGAAACTCGAGATATGATTTTAAGGTGACAGTGACGCAGTTAGCCAGCTTGTCTGGAAATTTTAAATGAACTGTGTTTTACAATGAAATAAGTCCGTAAATACCTCATGTTCGACTCCGGAAACAGTCTCGGGTACGGGGTGTTACACTGTGTGTGGGGTGTCTGTGATAAGTCCTTTAGGTCATTCGGTTAGGGTAGAGAAACTCTTCAAGGAGGTGCCTCTGGAGATTCAAGGCGGGGTTTTCTGTGGGGATTTGATGGAGTTACCGCTTGAAGAATTCGATTTGATACTAGGGATGGATTGGTTGACCAAGCATAAGGCAACTTTGGATTGTGCAGCTAAGAGGATGGTGTTAAGGACTGTCAATGATGAAGAGGTAATGATTATTGGAGAACAGAGGGATTACTTATCCAATGTAGTATCAGCGTTGAGGGCAGAGAAACTGATGCGCAAGGGGTGCGAGGCATATCTGGCTTTGGTAAGCCAAGATGAAACTGAGGATCTGACTGTGGAGACCATCAGAACTATTAGGGAATTCCAGGATGTTTTTCCGGAAGAGCTTCCTAGATTACCTCCGAATCGGGAAGTTGAGTTTGGAATCGATTTGTTGCTGGAACAGCTCCAGTATCTATTGCACCCTATAGGATGGCACCGAAGGAGTTAGTGGAACTGAAGGCTCAAATTCAAGAGTTGTTAGATAGAGGCTTCATTAGGCCTAGTGTGTCTCCTTGGGGAGCACCGGTCCTGTTTGTGAAGAAAAAGGACGGAACGATGCGCATGTGCATCGATTATCGCCAGTTGAACAAACTGACGATTAAGAATAAGTATCCACTACCAAGAATTGACGATCAGTTTGATCAGCTTAGGGGAGCTTTGGTATTCTCCAAAATCGATCTTCATTCTGGATACCATCAACTAAGGGTAAAAGAAGGGGATATTCATAAGACAACATTCCGAACTCGATATGGACATTATGAGTTTGTGGTCATGCCGTTTGGGCTGACGAACGCACCTGCAGCTTTTATGGATCTGATGAATCGAGTATTCCAACCTTACTTGGATCGGTTCGTAGTCGTCTTTATCGACGATATCCTGGTATACTCTGAAACGGAGGCGAAGCATGATGAGCATCACCGTATTGTGCTGCAAGTGTTAAGGGAAAATGAGCTATATGTGAAATTCAGCAAGTGTGAATTCTGGTTGAGGGAGGTAACCTTCCTAGGGCATGTGGTCTCGGCCGAGGGAATTAAGGTGGATCCTCGTAAAATTGAAGCAATTCTGGAATGGAAGCCACCTAGGTCAGTATTGGAAATTCGGAGTTTTCTAGGGTTAGCAAGTTACTACAGAAGGTTTGTGGAGGGTTTCTCGGTGATGGCGACACCCTTGACAAAACTCATAAGGAAAGGAGTACCATTTGTCTGGACCGAGAAACAGCAAAAAGCTTTTGATCGGTTGAAAAAGGTATTGACTGAAGCGCCAGTGTTGATTCAACCAGTGTCCGGGAAGGACTTTACTGTATACAGCGATGCGTCGCATGTGGGGTTAGGCTGCGTACTGATGCAAGAGGGAAAGGTGGTCGCTTATGCTTCGCGACAACTTAAGGCTCATGAGGTGAATTACCCTACGCATGATTTGGAGCTAGCAGCGGTGGTTTTTGCGTTAAAAATTTGGAGACACTACTTATATGGGGAAAAGTGCATCATATACACAGATCATAAGAGCCTAAAGTATTTGTTGACTCAGAAGGAGTTGAACCTTAGGCAACGAAGATGGGTGGAGTTGCTTAAAGACTACGACTGTTCGATAGAGTACCACCCAGGAAAGGCTAATGTGGTGGCGGATGCGTTGAGTCGAAGGGTTGTTACTGATTTGAGAGCCTTGTCCGCACGATTAAGTCTGTACGACGATGGAAGCTGTTGGCAGAACTGCAAGTAAGGCCTACTTGGACTGAGCAGATTAAGGAAAAACAGTTGAAGGACGATTCATTAGCTCTTCGGTTCCAGCAAGTTAAGAGTGGTGAGAACGAGGATTTTGGGTTGAACACTGAAGGAGTTCTGTGCTTTCGTGGAAGGGTTTGTATTCCAAAGGACCCTGAATTGAGGCAGTTAATTCTAAAAGAGGCTCATGGTGGACTCTGTGCCATGCATCCTGGAGGGAATAAGTTATATCGAGACTTGCGAGAGGTGTACTGGTGGCCCGGATTAAAACGAGAGGTGACTGAATTTGTTAGGAAATGTCTGACATGCCAGCAGGTTAAAGCTGAGCACCAATTGCCTTCGAGATTACTGCAACTTGTGAAAATTTCGCTATGGAAGTGGGAAAGAGTAACAATGGACTTTGTGAGTGGGTTACCTTTGACACCCACCAAGAAAGATTCGGTGTGGGTGGTTGTGGATAGGTTAACAAAATCTGCTCATTTCATACATGTTCGTACCGACTACTCATTGCAAAAGTTGGCCAAGTTATATGTGGCGGAGGTAGTGCGACTGCATGGGGTGCCAGTGTCAATAATTTCTGATCGAGACCCTAGGTTTACATCTCGGTTTTGGCGGAAGTTGCAGGAAGCGTTGGGTACACGATTGGATTTTAGCACCGCTTTTCACCCACAGACAGATGGACAGTCAGAAAGGGTTATTCAGGTTCTAGAAGATATGTTGAGAGGTTGTATCATTGATTTTCATGGAAGTTGGGAGGACTACTTACCATTGGTAGAGTTTGCTTACAATAACAGCTATCAAGCAAGTATTCAGATGGCACCATATAAAGCGCTCTATGGGCGATGATGTCGTACGCCGACGTGTTGGACAGAGTTGGGTGAACGATGAGTGCTTGGACCGGAATTGGTGGCAGACACTGAAAGCAAGGTTAGGCTGATAAGGGATTGGTTAAAGGAGGCATCCGATAGACAGAAGTCGTATACGGATCTGAAGTGCAAAGAGATTGAGTTCGCTGTTGGGGATATGGTTTTCTTGAAGGTTTCCCCTTGGAAGAAAATTTTGAGATTTGGTAAGAAGGGTAAGTTGAGCCCACGGTTTATTGGGCCTTACCGAATTGTTAAGCGGGTTGGACCAGTGGCTTATCAGCTAGAGTTACCACCGGAACTGCATCGTATCCACGACGTTTTTCATGTATCCATGCTGAGGCGGTATCGATCTGACCCAACTCATATCATACCAGTTACAGAAATCGAGGTACAGTCAGATTTAACTTTCGAAGAGGAACCTGTGCAAATACTTGATCGTGACGTCAAGGTGTTGAGAAGGAAATCAGTTCCACTAGTGAAAGTACTTTCGAGGAACCATGGCAAAGAAGAAGCTACTTGGGAGACTGAGGAGGCTATGCGTCAACAGTACCCTCAACTGTTCTAATAAGGTAAAATTTCGAGGTCGAAATTTCTTTAAGGAGGGTAGAGTTGTAACATCCTGATTTTTGGATTTATTCGCGGTTTTCAATATTTTGTAAAGATTTTAAAATTTTGTATTTGGATGTGAAATTAATATTTTGAGTAGGTAAATGGGCTTATGGAAGGCCCATGTGTTGGCCAAAACCCGGTTGAAGACTTAGGAGTTAGGGGTTCTGGCTTGATGGCTCTTGTATAGAGATATGGGCAAATTGCATCACAAAAAGAGCCTTAGTAGAGTGGCAAGGGTGACGCCACTAGGCTCCTAAAAAGGTGGCGTGTGGAGCATTGGGGAAAGCATGGGATCGATTCCCTCTGTTGACAAATAGATGCATTTATTTTTAAGTGCTGGAGGGGTAAGTGTTGGAGTCCAGGTGGATTCTGCTAGAGGAGAATTTGAATCAGTCTAAACGCTTTGGTTAAGGAGTGATAAGGGGAGAGATTTAAGGGATTTAGAGAGAGGCTAAGAGTTGGCCGAATTAGGGGAATTAGAAAGGGGATTTCGGCAGAGGGGTATTAGGTTAGTATTTCGGCACTTAGGGTGTTGAGTGGTGCCGTTTTCTTTTGCTGAAACACCTTAGGGTTGTTCTTTTCTCTCTTTTCCTCTCTAGCCGAAATCACCATTCTCTCTATTCTTCTTTCTTCATTTTTTTTTCTTCAAAACCGTTCATCAAATGTGCTGTTCATCAACACTTGTGCTGAAACCACAAAAGTCGAAACCTCGAAAAATACATTAGTTGTGCCGATTTATTCCAAGCCAAATCCTTCGATATTTTTATGCCTAATAAATGAAAATCATCTTTTCTAAACCCTAGATACCTGTCGGCAATTCTACATCAAGGTTATAGCCTACATTGTCATCTCATTCATCACCCAAAAGCCGAAAAACCATAGATTTGGGGGCTTATAGCCGAAACTTCAAAACTCCGAGAGTCGAGTTCTACCGTTGATTGAAAGATAAATCTGCACCAGATTGCGTGGAGATCAAAAAGGAGTAAGGGGTAAGTGTTCATCATCTCAGATCTGGTCCTATTTTACAAAGCTAGAAAAAGCCGAAGTCCCTAAAATCTAGGGAGGCTATCGATTTGGGCATGTGGCTCTAAGGGTTTTTATCTGACGTTTTCTGTCAATGATTAGTGTCTTCTTAAGTGTTGGATTGAAGGCGTGGGTTGTTGCAGCAATCGGATTCGGAGCTAGCTATTGATTTTGGCAAAAAGGTAAGGTTTCAAAGGATTTTAGGGACATGGTTCGATCATGGATAAGTAGGTTGTGGGTTTAGTGATTATGGTTTGTAAATAAGAACTATGCTAATCTATTGTAGGACATCGAAAGGGATCTCAGTAGTAGTCATCGCGAAACAGGTGTGTACCGAACACCCTTTCTTAGTTCAATTCGGCAAAAGCCGAAATGCCGAAATTCCGGCATTTCATGGGCTTGTGAGTATGCGAATGCTCTCAAGACGTAGAGTAATTGTTAGATCTAGCACCGCAAGGTGGTAAGTAAGTTTGTGTGACGTCTTAACGTACTTCGGAAAAAGAGGGCCTCGATGGGCCAAAACTAGGCCCAATGGGCTTACGGACCAATATGGGTAAGAGATGGGCAAATTAACCTGTTAGTTAGATGATGGAACCAAACTGCATAAAACTGTTGAAAATTACTGAAGTAGCTTGTGTAGTTTCTAAGTTACGAAAATTACCCCTAAAGAGCAAAATTACCGATATACCCTAGGGTTTAAATTGGCTAAACTGCATGATTGATTAATACTGTATTTTACATGATATGCTTTTATTAATATCTGTTGCATGGGATTGGGGTATTGATGGAGGAAGTATTGAAAGTGGTTCATCCACGTACTGGAGGTTTTGCCTCAACTTACTGATATTTAAGCAGCGTTGCTGCAACTGTGGAGTGTAGGGCTGGGTGGGTTGAGATATTCCCCACATGGAGTGTAGGGCTGGTACGGGTGCAGTGTAGCGGTTGGTGGGTTGAGTAGTCTCCCCATATGGGTTTGCATGCATTGCTACTATTGTTACCTATGTTACTGAACTGGGCCTATGGGCCACACTGTTATGTAAAAAGGGGCTAAGGCCTTACTACTGTATTCTGAAAAGGGATTCGGTTCACTGTGTACTGTTATTTGATTAGGGCTTAGGCCCAATGGGCTCGAGCTGATTTAGGCTTTGGATGGGTTTCTGTATGCACTGAGTTTCCCAAACTCACCCCTTCCTCTTCTATCCTTGCAGGTGAGCCCTAGTTGGTGGACTTGGAGCTGGGCGGGATTCAGAGTGGCCATGAAGATTGATTGCCGGATTTAATAAGTTTAGCATTTAATTTGGATTATTTTTATTATGCTTAAAGTTGTAATAAGGCCACTCTTTTTAATTAATTTTATTTTGGGGATTATTAAACTGGTTAGCACTAGGGTTCGTTTTATAAAAACTACTTGTTTTTAAAAGATCACGATGACGCGCAAAGTTTCCGCAAAGTAAATGTTTTTTCCAAGAAAATAAAAATTTTAAGCAGACTTAAACTTGTTTTAATGTTCGTAGACACGTAACCTGCTTAAAGTGTGGCAATGGATGTGTGCATGTCTGGGATTGGATATGGGAAGAGCTTGGTACTTAAGCGGTCCTATAAGACTCACCTCCTCTTTTCTGGCTTCCTACCTGGTGCACAGCTTCCATTCACTTTAACTTAAAACAAGAACTGATTTTTGCTAAACTCTAAACAAAGAATTTAGATAAACACATGTTTTTTTGAAACATCTCCATGTGACATACTAAATTCGGCTGTAACGTCTAGGCCGGGTTTGGGGTGTTACAAATGTCCCAGACATGGTCTTACATGAATCACACATCAGAAGTCCAACTATCATGACATCAGTATCCTACACATTTCCTAAGGTTCGTCGAGGCTTTCGATTTAGTAATTCGATCAATTCATGCTTGTAACAAGTCAGCCAATACTCCATTTAATTTCGGCAACATGTGTATATATGTATACAATTCAATTTGGCAAGCTATTTAACATATATATTTGAATTCAAGAACATTTATTTACTTATGAACTTACCTCGTACGGATGCGAACGGATCAGAACGACTATTTGACAACTTTCGACTTCCCCTGATCCAGATCTGCTTTCTTTCTTTCTTGATCTAAATTAATACAAATTTGGCTTGTTTAATAACATATTCATTCAATTTCATCCAAAAACACAGAAATGGCTATTTTGCACTTTAGCCCCTAACATTTCACATTTTCACAATTTAGTCCCTATTTCAAAACAACACAGAACACTCATAATTTCAATAAACCCAAGCATGGCTGAATATTCCCTAGGTCCCTAGCAGCCCATAAATTTTATTTATTTCACATTTTGACCCCACAATTTGCAAATTTCACAATTTAATACTTAATAAGCATTTTTGTCAAAAATCACTTAATTAAACATAATAATATATGAACAAAGATTTATTTTTCAACATCAAACCGCAAAAATCTCAAGCTATCAACAGTGGCAAATCACAAAATCCACAACCAATTAAAAAATTCAAGCATGTGCTAGCTAGTATTCAAAGCAACGATCTCAAAAATGTAAAAATTATCAAAAATCGAACAGAACCCATACCTTAATTGAGCAAAATGAGTGCCAAACCTAAAACCACATTCAAGGATTTTTTTTCTTCTCAACTTTCAACAATTAAAAAGATGAACATGCAAAAATTTTACTTATGTTTTATTATATTAACTTATATTAACTTATATTACTAATTTACAAAACTAACCTTTATAATTTAATAAGAAAACCATATATTATAAACCCAAAATCGTCCACTCAATTAACTAAGGGTCAAATAACCACTTAAAGGCTTCAAAATTAATTAATCATAGAAAATAAACACTTTAACAATTAGTGTAACGCCCCAAAAATGTAACGCCCCGAATTTGGGCCTAGAAGTATTGGGTCTTTAGTATGGGTCCGTAAGGAGGTTGTATATAAGCATTCAATTGTACAAGGAAATGACACAATTAAATGTATGCTTTAGTGGTTAATGGCCCTGAGAAGTGTTGGAGAAATCTTGGGTTCAAACCTGGGCTTTAACAAAAATTTTGGTAATAAGTGAATAAAACCCTGGGTGCTTGGACGAAGGCCTTTTAAATTATTATGGTAAATAAATGACACAAGGAAGCTTGTTGTCTAGTGGTTGTGGTGCCATTAAGTTTACAAGGGAGGTTGGGTTCAAGTCTTGGCTCTTGCAATTTATTTTGGTTTTTCTTTTAAAGGAACCTGGACTTTGGCCTATAGACCTTATATTTAATTAAGGATAAAATATGACACAGAAAGAGCCTATGGTGGAGTGGTAAGGTGGCGTGTTGTGTAACTGTGAGGTCTAAGGTTCAAGTCTTGGGATGTGTAATGGAGTATTTATTTTGCTATTTGAGCTGTGTAGGAGGTGAAATTGGACTGGAACTTTGTGGTTGAGGTGGTCATAAGAAAATAAGGTTTAAATAGAGCGAACCATATGAGTTGGTGAAAAAGAAAAAAGGTGATTAAGACCCAATGCAGGATGTGCCAAGGTTGGTGATCGTTGACTTCGGCGTGTTCTCATAGACAGGTGTGTATTCACGCCCTTCTTTGTTAGAAACCGGAAAAAGCTAAAAGCCGCCATGAGCGTTCTCGTGTGCTGGGGTTGTTCCGGGCCTCAATGGGCCGAATGGGCCCAATGGGCTGAATGGGCTCGATGGGCCTGCTTGTGTAAATCTAACTGTTAGGTGGAAAGTAGTTGGGCCTGATGGGCCATATAAATGTGATTGGGCCTGATGGGCCATATGTATGTGATTGGGCCTGATGGGCCATGTGAACGAGATTGGGCCTAAAGGGGCCAAATGAATAAGTGTGGATCTATTAGTGTTTAGTAAAGTGGTTGTGGACCTAGTTTTTGGTAACTACTCAAGCCGACATAAAACTTAAATAATTAATTAATCATGACCATGGACGAGTCATAAGGTTAAGGTGTGACAATGGGTATATGCATGTCTAGGATTTGATCTAGGGAGAGCTTGGTACTTAAGCGGTCTTAATGACTCACCTCCTCTTCTTTGGAATCCTACCTGGTGCATAGTATCTGTTCACTTTAGCCAACGAGGACTTGTTAACGGGCCAAGGTAAGTAATAAACCCATAATAAAGAGAAATTACTAAAATACCCCCAGTTTGTAAAATTATCGAAATACCCTCAATTTGGAAATTATCAAAGTACCCCCGATTTGTAAAATTACCGAAATACCCCTGATTTATAAAATTACTGAAATACCCCTAATTTGTAAAATTACCAAAATACCTTCAATTTGTAAAATTACTAAAATACCCCTAATTTGTAAAATTACCAAAATACCCTTAATTTGTAAAATTACTAAAACACCCTTGATTTGTAATATTATCGAAATATCCTTGTAGTGTAAAATTACTAAAACACCCCCGATTTGTAAAATTATCGAAATACCCTTGTAGTGTAAAATTACTAATATACCCTTGTACTGTAAAATGACCGACATACCCCTGTAGGATAAAAAGACTGTTTTGCCCTTGAGGGTAAATGACCAACTTAGACTTCAAATTTGACTGATTTGATTATGAATGTGTGACTGCATTTTAATTGACTTGATTGTGGTTGTATGACTGATATGCTCTTAATATATGTTTAAAAGACTGTTACTGAGTATGGCCATTCTGCATACACGTGTGATGATTGAGTATGACATACACGACATATTGCATGGGTTGGGAATTATGGAACGGAGGATGTAAATGAGGATCTCTTGGTTGCTTGACGACCGTGGATCCACCGATGCTATTAAGCCTAATATTTGATTAGCAGCTTGCTGCAATGAAGGTAGTACCGCAATCGGGCTACCATTGATGTGTATCGGATAGGTGGGTCGATATTTATATCTCTACATGATATGTACCAGGGGACGGAGTTGGTGTGTAGCAGTTGGATTATTGGGGTGGGTTGCACAGCATTGCATGTATGATATTATTGTGATATTATTGCGATGTGGGCTTCGACCCAATTGAGGCTAAGATGGGCTAGGCCCTATTGATTCTGTTATGGGTTGTGATCCAAATGATATTGTAACGGGCTTTGGCCTACGTATGATCTGAACTAGACTGTACTGTTACTGTAATGGGCTCCGGCCAAACTGATTTTGAATTCTGTCTGTTTACTGACTGTTACTCTAGTAAGGGGATTACACACTGAGTTTTCATAAACTCACCCTGTTTATTAACTGTACAGGTAATCCCCAATGTTAGGTGGATCGGAGTCGTAGAGGGACTCGGAGACGACCACACAACTGTATATTTTTTTCTATTTCGTTTATTTAGTTAAGCACTTTGGTTTTTGATTTGGGTTGTATTAAGGCCTCTTTATTTTCTTAACTTTTTATTTGGAAAATTTATTTAGTATGCTTAATATCTGTTAGAAGTAGGGCACAATTTTCCAAAACAACAGCAGGTTTTCAAAATATCACGTTTCTGCTACTGTTTAAAAGTAAGCTTTCGCAGCAAGTAAGGTTTTAAGGGAATTAACGTTTCACAAGTTTTAAAATGGCCAGAGGTTTTGAGCAGTAAGAAGGATTTTCAATGAGAACAAGGTTTTCAAAAAACACTTCAATGTGACACGCCAGATTCGGGCCTAACTTCTAGTCCGGGTTTAGGGTGTTACAAAAAATCCTGAAATCTCAAACTTTCCTTTTTTTCGGTTTCAATAAAAATTATGCTTAACAGTCTTAGTCAAGTGTTAATTATGTGATAGTAGGTCTTGGTTAAGATTTGAGTTCGAACTTAGGGGTGAAGGAAATTATGGTTTAATTATTAAAAGAACCATGTTGGCAAGTAGGTTGGCTTTTAAATAAATGAAGGAAGAATTGGACACAAGAAAGCCTTGTGGTGGAGTGGCAAGTGGCGTCACATGCAAGGCAAAGAGGTAAGGGGTTCGAATCCCTTCTTGCTCAAAGAAAGGATTTATTTTTGCTTAAGGGATAGATAGTGGTGGCATTGGATATGAACACTATAGGGAGTGATAAGAGGAGAAATTTGAGGAGGGGATTAGGGAGTTATCAGGGAGAAAAATTAGGAGACGAGGAGTTAATAAGAGGTGGAGCCGAATTGGGAATTTGTTCATAGGAAATTCGGCCATAGAGCCTATATATAGGTGCCGAATGTGTGGTTGCCAGGCTAATGCCGAATTCTCCCTCACCTTGTTGCCAGAAAGCACATTTTTTCTCCAACGATCTAAAAGCCAAAAATCCCTTGTTCTTATTTCTTTTTCTTTGTGCCAATTTTCCATTCTTCCCGACTCAAAGTTTGCTTTTTGATTCACCTCTGGTTTTAAACGATTCCTACTTTTCTTTGTGCCGAATATCCTCTGTGCCACCACTACTCTTTCTACTTCGACCGATTCTAGTGCAAGTGTTTTGCTCTCTCAATCAGTTTTGCTAGTATGAATCACTCTGTCCCTCACTTCTTCTAATCGGTTTGGTAGGATTAGTATTGAATCCCAGTCTTTTGGATCTCTGCCGATTTGCTCCCTAGGTGTTGAAACTTTGGTAAGTGTTCTTCACTTCGGTAAAGGTTGGCCGAATAGGCTTTAGTAGAAAAGGGTGACATATGATGGATACAAGCCACCCAATATGTTTTTAATGATAAAGGTTAATGCAGATCTGGGAAGTACTCGCGATTAGTGATCAGGGAAAATCTATTAAGACTTGGCGTTTCAGGTAAGGTTAAGGTGAGACTTTGGCTTTTAGTAAAGTATTCGATAAGTATATGTGAGTAATCACTGAGTGATATCGATTGTAGGTTCGTGGTAAGGGGGATCGCAGCACGCTTTATTACCAGGTGTGTACATACACTGCACACACACAAGTAAATTGGCAAATCCCGAAATGTCGAAAAGCCGAAATGCCGAAAAGTTGAAAAGCTGAAAGTTTGGCTACGGTAGTCTTGCGAGTGCACGAACACTCGCAAGGGGGAAATCGGTAGGTTATCTGAGGCCCCCCATAGGCGATTCCATGAACTTGGGCCGTGTTTTGTGCAACCGGGATAGGATGGGCTAAGTGGGGCCGATCGACTGTTGGGCCCATAACAGGAAAAATTGGCAACTTGATGTTAAGTGATGGAAATTATATGAAAGTGTAACACCCCTATCCCGAAACCGTCGCCAGAATAGGTAAGGGGCATTACCGGACTTGTAACTCATGTCAGAACAGTAAAATTTTGAACTTTTTCTTGAAATAAAGATCGTTCATTTAAATAAGTACTAAGCACAGCCAGAGGTAAAATTTAAACTTCACTAAGTAAACATTCAAAAGATGCCATTTTCGCATGGCTTATATACATTAACCAAAAATATTCTTCCGCCACTAGTCTATTCTATACATGCTATAAAATAATTCTAAACATAACAGTAACAAGCGGTGGATAGTGATAGTGTGACTAGTTGCTGACGATCCCCGAGCCTGTAGCTTTGCAATGAGATCTATGAAACAGAGGAAACAGAGTAAACGGAGTAAGCATTACAATGCTTAGTAAGTTTTAAGCAGTGTCAACAGATAACAATCAAATTATAACATAGTTGTTCATATTTTTAATTCACTCTTCCTTCGGGCATACCATCCCTTTACCGAATATGCACATCTCATCATATACAATAGGCAGATAAACTTTCACATAAAAGTGAGCTCATGTGACATAGATATATCGTATGATTTCACATAACCTCTCACACTGATCCGATGTCACATAATCATAGGAATAGTCTCATAGATTGCTCTCGTATGCATCACATAACTACCTTATGATTTAGTTCAAATCAAGCTCACATATAAACTTGGAGTACATACCTGTTTAACCTTTTGCATTGAATATATTTATAAGCAATTCTTATTACGAAGTCTTATAGCTTTAACCTCTACTCGGATTATCGGCGAGACCTTTAGCTCAGACGAAATCTCCACACGAAGTTATCGGGTCTTACCCGGACAAAATCTCCACACGTAGTCATCGGGTCTTACCCGGACATACTCTCCACACGTAGTCATCGGGTCTCACCCAGAATATATTTCCAAGTTTCATGTACATTTAATCACATGTTACAACATTCACATCGACTGTCATATTTGTAATTTATTTGCCTCATCAAATATCTAATAATACACACCTTTCACATTTGGTCGTTCGGCCACAATATACGCACATCGCCTACATATTTCACACTAGCCATTCGGCTTTACCACATATATGCATGCTCACATTCATCACATTGGCCATTCGGCCTTATCACATATATACACATTCACATTCATCACATAAAATCCTAAATCAAAATATAATTTTTCATGTATTCACATCACAATTATCCAAATATACTTCACATACCACATATACTATCATGTATACACTTTGTCTTGGCCGAATCTACATCAATCATTTTCCAATGAATAATTCAATTTCACGCCATACTATCATTTCATATTCGAATACTCATAAACTTACAATTTCACAAATTTTAATATCGAAGATCCGTCTAACGCTCATATATCGTTTTACAATATCACGATTTAGAATTCACGTATGGGTTTAATCAATAGCTTATGAGCAACTAAAACAAGTTTTATCCATGTTTACAACAAAATCACATATTCACTACGAGCTGTTTTCCTGAGCAATAGTCACTAAATTATTTATAACTAGAGCTACAAACTCCAAATCACTTGCCGTTAATTTTCCCTGAATATAGACTCGTATATCTTCCATCCATAAAATTTCCAGAATTTTAGGTTTGGCCAATCAGTACCAGATTTTTCTTAAAGTTTCCCCTGTTTCACTGTTTGACTAATCTGACCACTCTTCACTACGAATCAAGTTTTTCATTGTACAGAATTCATAATGTGTTCTATTTGATTTCATTTGAAACTAGACTCATTAAGGAATCTAAGCATATAAATATTATCTTATAACCATTTTTGTACAAATTATAATGATTTTCCAAAAACATAAGAGGGGATTTCGGAGTCATTCTGACACTGTCCCACACAACTTTAAATATCTCTTTATAGGAAATTTCTTTGCTTTCACGGTCTCTTTTATAAGAAACTAGACTAACTAAGCTTTGATTACATATTTTATTCAGCCTATAATTCCACACCAACAATTTATAGTGATTTTCTAAAATCACATTACTGCTGCTGTCCAAAGCAAATTATTACAATTTGCTCTTAAATTTCCAAGTCCAAACACTTATGAACTTACCATTTGAGTTTAAGACATATCATGGCCACATCATATCTTATTAAATCAACTCATTATGTCCTATTATGATTGAATTTACTCAACGTTTAATCACTTAAAACTGACCTCGAAAGTGGTCGACGATTAGATGTCCACGGCTATTCGTTTACTTTCTCTTTTCCCCTATCCGACTTTGATCCTCTTTGCTCTTAAGCTTAAGTAAAACAATAGATTTGCTTAAGTACTTAACTAATATTATTCACTTAACAATCACATTTGGCAATCACATATCATTTAATCTTTGATTAACCAATTTAACACATACCAAAATCCAATCATACATCTAACCTTTATCTCAATACCAAACCGAGTTATAAGATCATACATTATACTAAGCATATCATTAAACATACCTATTCAATTTAGCTAATTTCATAGCCGATTAATCACCTTACCCCACATTACTCAATGCCGAATATTAACCCAACATCACAAGCATAATCACCATGAAACTTACCTTAATACACATTTTATCCCATTGCCGAATACATATATATATATCATCAAACAAATATTTATTCACATAACAACAATTCATTCACATCTCTATAAATGATCATAATCGGACATTATAAACAAATCAACTAGTTTAGCATTCAAATTCTTCTAACCATTCCTCAATCATTTACTCAATGAACAACAATCCAAGCACATCAAAGCATAGTCGAATGTATCGTTCTTCTTAAATTCAAAAATAAATACATGGGCTAACTTCAAAATCTATTTAACAACTCAACTTTATAAACACATATTCGGCTAGGAAGAAAGATTGATAATTTAACAACCTTAGCTTAACACATAATTTGTTGTGACACATCTTTAAGCATTCTTTTATTCCATCAACTCAAAACACATTCATCACTCTCAATAACTAAATTCATATTCGGCAATGGCCTCCAATATAGTGACCGATTCTTCTCAACTAGCACCTAGTGTACACACATGATCATTTGTTTGATTCAAGCACCTATCCACCAAAAATTCATCCAAATTAACAAGAACAACAACCACATTCTTTGTTATCTACCATGACCGAAACCCATATTCATTCACCAAATATCAAAAATTTATCATCAATTTGACATATAAGGACATAACCAAATGTTTCTTGCAACACAAACTCAAAAATTAACACATGGGTCATGTTATGAGCACCAAAACAAACTCAACTTCACAAAAATTCCAAAAGAATCACATGATATCATACCTTAATTCCCCACACAAGATGGCCGAATGCCTTAGGTGTGCTTTCTTCCATTTCTTGGTTAGTTTCGGCTTGAGAGAGGTAGGAGAAGAAGATGAACATTTTTTTCTTTTCTTTTGTTTTCTTCCTTCAATTCACGGCAATGGAGGGGGGGCATGGATGAGACAACTTTGTTTTCATCACCCCTCTCTTTTCATTACTTTATTACTAACCTCTTATTTTATTCTTTCTAACATAACACACTAACACAACATGTTTCCAACATGTTTCACCCCATAGCATGGCCGGCCACTAGCTCTAATTTTGGGTAATTTGACATGCAAACCCATCATTTTCATAACATGCATTAATAGGCCACTTTACATTTGCCTAGAACATTTCTAAATTTTCTCACATAAGTCCTATTTAATAAAATTCACTTACAATTAACAAAATTCAAACATGAAATTTTCACACATGCATATATACATATAATAAGCATCAACTATGACGGTTAATTATTTTTATGACTCGATTTTGTGGTCCCGAAACCACTTTTCGACTAGGGTCAAATTAGGGGTGTCACAGAAAGCATGTATATGAATGCGATTTGGGCCTAATGGTCCATATGAATGTGATTTGGGCCTAATGGGCCATACGAATGTCCTTTGGGCCTAATGGGTCATATGAATGAGATTGGGCCTACTGGGCATATACATGTATGTAGACTTGTTTGGGCTCTGCAAGGGGTTTTGGGCCTAGTATCTGATAACTGTTTAATTGACATAAAACTTAATTAATTAATTGCGACCATGGACGAGTCATAATGTTAAGGTGTGGTAATGGGTATATGCATGTCTAGGATTGGATTTAACGAGAGCTTGGTACTTAAGTAGTCTTAATGACTCACCTCCTCTTCTTTGGAATCCTACCTGGTGGATAGTATCTATTCACTTTAGCCAACAACGACTTGTTAACGGGCCAAGGTAAGTAATAAACCTAATAAAGAGAAATTACGAAAATACCCCTAATGGGCAAAAATAGCCAAAATACCCCTATGTGTTGAAGGTAAGTTTTACGAATGTTACATGTATCTCTGCTGCATTCATATGATATTTTTTTTAGGTTTCCTAATGGTTAGGAATTATGGAACGGAGGAAGTATATGAGGATCGCATAGTTGCTTGACGACCGTGGACCCACCGATGGCTATTAAGCCCAATATTTGATTAGCAGCTTGCTGCAATGAAGGTCGTTCCACAATTGAGCTACCATTGATGTGTATCGGATGGGTGGGTCAATATTTATATTCCCACATAATGTGTATCGGGGGACGGAGTTGATGTGTACCGGTTGGATTATTGGGGTGGGTTGCACTGCATTGCATTGCATGAATGATTTTTTGGATTGATGAATGCTTATTACTCGTTGAGGGTCGTACACACTGAGTTTTCGAAAACTCACCCCCTTTTTTATTTTTCTCCGGTGATGCTTAGTATAAGGTTTAATGTTTGGAGGGACTCGGAGGTGGCCAGCTAGCAAGACGACTTGGACTTGTTTTTTTAAAAAGAAAGCATATAGTTTCTAGCTTATTAAGTAATTTTAGACTGGAATGAAATAAGGCCTTCCCTTTTATTATTATTTGGATTGTTATTTTTATGCGTTGTAATTATGAGAAGGTGAACATGGGTTTCCTAAACCATAGATTGTTTTTCTATGTTTTTGCAACTAAATTTTAAAATGACAGGCTTTCATAAATCATATGTTTTAAACAAGCTTTCACGATTGAATGAGAGCTTTGATAAGTTAGTTAAGGTTTATCATTTTAAGGATGGGTTTTCAATGAAAACAAGGTTTTCGCTAAAACACTTCAACGTGACGCGCCAGATTCGGCCATAACGTCCGGGCCGGGTTTGGGGTGTTACAATTAGTATGCCATTTTTACAATTTATGCGATTAAGTCCTTTTTTATCAAATTAAGCATACGGTAAAATTAAATTACAAAATTTACACACATATCAATTAAAATACTGTAAACACCAAAAATAATATTAAAAAAATTCTATGACTTTGGATTTGTGGTTCCAAATCCACGGTTCCGATTTAACTAAAATCGGGTTGTTACAAGTCAAACTTGACTCGCCCCCTTTTCCTAAGGTGCTTCCTGGTGTGTAGTGTCTATTTACTCCTATATTTTCGTTCTCTATATTGTTTTTAACAATGGGGACATTGTTCATCTTAAGTAGAAGGGACCAAAAATTGAAATTCTTTTTTCTTATAATTATGATTAAGTTATATTATGTTCAAACAGTCTAACTTTTGTTAATTATGGTAAAACTTTAGTATAAATAAAGTTCTTTTATCTCAATAATTGTTATGTTGACTGACTACGACATAAATGTTACTCTTAATAAAGTCTGTAAACTATACCAGGAAATTTTTTAATTCCTTAGGAGAGCTGGGCATGCATGAAAGTTTATATCTCTAGAATTGACCTAGTAATTTCTTGAAGTAAAATCCTAGGATGCATGAAATTTTGAAAATGACTTTGCCAAATTTTTTTTTAGACCGTTTGAGCCTTTTCAAGCCAATCTCAATGAATATTATCCCTTGAAAACCAACTTTGAAGATTATATGACCTGATTTTATTTGAACCATTACAATAATAAGTCATCCATTCTCTCATAATTATCTTTAAATAGTCCCAAAAACTAGACTCAATCTATCCAGAATATTCTCTGAAAAGAAGTTTGGGGGAGTTGAAAAGGTACCAAATGCTCAAAATTGTAGTACATACAGTAGTGCGCCCAAAAAAAGAAAAGAAAAGAAAGTGCATGTGTACTCAAATGAAAAATGAGTTAGTGAATTTGAATGTAATTATTCCGAAGGTCCAATGCAAACTAATTCTAGATTTTTTAGCTTTCTATTTATCTATTTTTTACCTATCCCTAGCCTAGCCACATTACAACCTACTTAAAAGACCTATTGACTCAGATTTCAGTGCTTCCTACATTAGTGGAGAGAAATTGCTAAGTTCAACATATGAAGGCATAAGCTAAACTTAGTGATTGCTGTTTATTCACAAATAAGAGAATAAAAATTAAATGGTAAGAGTATAGCAAATCTTTATTGAGGAAAAATTTAGTCTATTCTTGCTATCATGATGATAATTGAGAGTAATTCAATCAATATGTATACTTGAGTTGCATAATTTCAAATTCTTGTTCTTGGGCATAATTACACTAAACTCATAATTAGGGATGAATGTTTTTTGAAGAAAATTTTCAAAGGTGATTTCAAGAAACTCCTTTTACAATTTGTGCATTACTCGGGATGAGAAATCAATTAAGTTTGGAGGTGTGGAAACTCAAAAATATATAGACTTTTTCAACACTTCTTTAGCCTTAATTCATATAGTTTCGTAGTATTTTTTTTCAAAATTCATACTTTAATTATAAATTAATAAAATTACACTCAAATTATGAAATTATGAAATTTTAATTATTTTTATAATATATTTACACAAATTTTGTTTATTTTTGACAGTTTTGCACGAAAGGTGAAAATTGGCTCAGAAGACACCTTTTGAAGCTTGAACTGTTGAGGTAATTTTTGTACCAAGTGACCCGAGAGCATGGCTGGTTATTTTTCCAGCCAAGGGATGGTCCAATAATAATAATTATTAGACATATTTTATTATTAATTTTAATCCAACACAAATTGGTTTAAAATTAATTACAAGCCTGATGAAGAGAGAATGGCCCAGTTGTGCTAAGTGAAGAGGACTAATACATCGAGGAATTTGGCAGCCCAAAATCGTCCATATATCTTACCCGGTCAGCTATCTTAGCTGATTCTTATAATTGCATATCAGCCCTTCAAGTTGCCTTTAATTCCATTCAAATCCTTCCTTTTTTCATGCCTTCTAGTTTTAGCCTCAAGCTAAAAATAGCAAGTTTGAATCAATCAAACCTTGCACCAAGCATGGCTAGCCAAGGAAAAGAGAATGACTAATTTTTTTTCTATTTTTAGAAACCATCTCCACGTATAAAATCCACTCTTCACTCCCTCATTTCTCATCCCACACATCCCCCACTTCTCACATCTCTCTCTCACTCACTTTATCTTTTTCACTTTTCTTTATTGCCTTTAAATTCCTTTATTTCCCTTGCCGATTTCCCATATTGAAAAAGAGTTAGAACACCCCTTTGCATAGCAGCATTCAAGTGTTTTTGAAGGCCCTGGATCGACAGGATGAGTATAGAAGAAGAGGAGTGCACTAGTCTGGCTTCGAAAACACACTAGGATTTGGTTCCTAGTTCTCTTCTCTTTATTTTTTCTCGTTTATGTTGTGAAATTGATAATGTATATTTGTTGTGTATATGTTCTTGATCTAATTAAAATGACTTAAATTTAATTCGTGTCAGATTGATTGCATTTTGTTCGCTTAAATTATTAAAATCATGTTTGAGTTGTTATAGGCCTTGGTAAATTGTTCAATTAAATAAAACCATGCTTATGTTATACTTGCATTATAATTGTAAGGTAACGAATGAATTAATTATTAATCGAATTGAAATTATAATTAACTGACACAGTATTTAATTAGCGTAACATTCCAAAAATCGAGGTTTAGTAGAATCAGGTTTGTGAATAGAAAGAGAGTGATCATGCCTTAATATTTTAAATTATCTATGCATTTTTAGGAAAGAAATGATGTATTGGTTTGTGGGTTAAGTGTTAGTGAAATGTTCCTTGAAACCCAATTTCAAATCCCTTTTCTCTCACCAATGTTATTATTTTGCAAATTTTTCCTTAAGCCGTAGTTTGTGACATGTCTTATTTTTTAAAATAAATATTTAAAAATTATATCAAGAATTATTTATTGGATTAATGGTTAAACGTTAGTAAATTTATCATTGAGGTTCTAACTTCAATTCCCTTCCCATGCAAATAATTTAATTTTTTGACAAAAACACATTGTTTTAATGTGTGGGCCATCCATGCCTAGTTAACCTAGGTATAAATATTATTTTTTTCACTAATAATCAGCCTTTAATCCTCCTCCTCATTTCCCTAGCCGTTCCTCTCCTCCTCTTTGATTTTATTTATTTTTCATTTCCTCCATTGTTGCCGTAGCCTACACCTAGTTTTACCATCTCTTTCTTTTTTTTTCTTTTTCTTTTTGCCACAAGATTTGTTAATATTCTCCACCATATTGCTGTAAGTTTTCTCATTAAAATTAGCCTCAAATCTGAAATCTTGAACTCAAAGATCGATCCCAAACATTTCCAAGAAACTGCCATTATCGTTTCTCCCGACTAGCTTGGGTAAGGTTTTTGATCGGTCGGTCATTCGGATCCCACGAATCGTAAAGCGTAAGTGCAATTAAGGGTAACTAGCTTGTTATTTCGACATAATTGTTGGGTGAATGTTATGAATTGATTAAATGAAGAAATTTAATACTTAATTAGCTAGTTATTTTCCAGTACATTATTTAATTATGTGTTGAACCAAATGCCCCAAATCATCCGTAAAGGTGAAGAATGATTGTACATACGGTTTGTATCGATAAAGTGTAAGGAATCTAACTAGTTTGGATTCATAAAATAGTTATAATTTCAATGATTAGTTTGAATTAATAAGTGGATTCTTGGGGGCTGGTTTAATGGTAAATTTATTGATTTTATGTTGAATTTTGGTTTAGGTTCATCTAAGGAATTATTAAGGAAAATTGGAAGATTCGCTAGTGTGCTACAATGAAGTAAAAAAAAAGGTGTGGGTCCTAAGCTCATAAAATTGTTTGAAAATGTTAAATATCATGTTATATATGATAAATTAGCTTGCTGATTGAATTGTATTAATAGCCAAATTATTGATTTTGTGAGTGGTCGAACCAGGTATGTTTCGAGCCTTAAAAGATTGACATGTTGGCGAAATTGCTAGTTTGATAGTATGGGTGTTTGATTGAGTTTGTAATTGCATATTTGAGTTATGAGATATGAGAATGTTTGACTGAATGATATAATGTGTTGATATGTATGATTTAAACACATAATATATTTATTATATTGTGTACTAAAAAGGGTACTATTTATGCACAATGAAAATCCGTAAAGTATGTGAAATTGAACGATATTGATTGATACCAACACAATGGTAATTTGAAAGATTGGAACATTGTTTCCATTTAGTAAAAGTATGTGATTATTGAGGACATGCTGAGCATGTCAAATGAATGTGAAAAGTATTGAGATATGATTAGGTATGAGATTGTGTGACATATTGCATATGCATTGGGTTGAGATTTTGTGGTTGACGGAGGAGTTTCGTGGACTACTGGTGGTATATTAAGTCTGCATTATTCATAGTCAATGCACTGCACCTAGAGTACCAAGGGGATTTTCGATTTATCACATTTTTACTAGTAGAATTTTCTACATTATTGATTATTCAGTGGTTTTATCACATCGAGCTATGCTCATAATGTTTTGGAGTTTGGAAAATGGGTTCTGTGCAACTCGTGGTGTATAGAGGATGGTATGGGTAGGAACCTTTATGCATTGCATCATGTGGACGATATATTCGAATGTTATTGATTTATGCTACGCATTGTATTTTGTTGTATTGAATGGTATCGAAATTAATGATTGATACTCGAATGAATGATGACCTATGCTCATACATCGTTTGACATCAATTTGATAATGGTTATGGAATGACATGAAATTCCTATGATGGTTCTGCTTTCTTCTGGTAGTGCTAATATGTTTCAAAGTATTCAATATTTGATTTTTTTAGCCGTTTAAATAATTATTCAACCCACACTGAGCTTTTTATAAGCTCACCTCCCCAATAGTGTTTAACTTTTCAGGTAAACCTCAAAATTAGGACCGGACTCGGCACTCAGAGAATCAACTTGGACCTCGAATTATTATTTTTTAATTAAGTATTATTAAGTTTTTATTGGTTTTGGCTTGTAATTTTTAATTATTTCTGGTCTGTGGCTCCGTACTTTTTCTTTTGGGGATTTTTGCATGTAGAATTACTCAAGCATAATAACTGGATAATGCATGATATCGGGCTTAAGTAAAATTTGATATTGTTCCCTAGTTTCTACTACATTGCAAAGGAATTTTTTTTTTGAAAAACAAATCGATAAGGCAACTAATTTTCTAAAATGACTTGAAAAATGGTTTTACTGCTGCATTAGCTTAACTTTGAGTTTTTTTTAAAGAAGAGCGACAAGCAAACAGTTTTTCTAAAACAACACTGTCAACAATAAAATGAATCCTAAGCATACACGACCTAATGAATTAATGTTTTTAAGCTAACTCAAAGTATAATTGCGATTTTCTCTAAAATGAGTTTATTTAAAGTCTTAAAAAGTAACGTAAGTTAGCTTAGCAATATCGATGGCTAATGTAGCCTTCTCAATCTAGCCAAAATGTCTAGGCTAGGTTTGAGAGGTTACAATTAGTGCATATTTAATCTTCTAAGGTAGTTGAGGGTTAAATTAACGATGGTGTTAAACGATACTTTAGCCTTGCATAACTTGTAAACTTATTGTGATAAAAATTGTTTCAATATAGAAATATATTGTTACCTTACTTTCTTTTATACTTGCTTATGAAAATTGATTAATTGTTTAAATTGACATAGGAATATGTTTAAGAGATTAATTGATTTAGTAAGCACGTATGTGCATTAGTTAACAAAATATCAAGTTGCCATTAAATTATTCATAACATCATGAGCATAGTTTTAGTAATTCTAAGTTAAAAAATGGAATTGATCTAACACATTTATGTCATATTGATTAAACTTGTTTTTAATCGTGCATTCAAATATTATTTTCTTAGATAATCACTTAGTTAAATTAGTTTTCGTTTTAGATCACCTCTTATAAACCAACATATTTTTCCTCACCAATTTGTTTAATTCTTACATTTCATAAATATTTTCTTGCACAGTCCCTGTGGGTACGATAACTCGACATTCTTGTCACTTTATTACTTGATACAACTATGTACACTTGCACATTTCCATCGTTCCAAGCCTCAATTTCAATGTTGGTGGCATGATTTATATATTATGCCTATCATATGATGTCATCATATCACATGTCATGAGAAATGGGAATATGCACATAATTTCATGATATTTATCAAATCATATCAAATATCACATACGATCATTAACGATCAGTTCGAGATACTTACTTGAGTATTGCCCATTTTATGGGTTTAGCATCCCTTTTCGAATACATAGTGTTTTCTCAACTTCTCATGTTATAGAGATTTTTAACAAGGTTTTGATTATAAATAATTATATTTTATCTATCAACAAATATGATATATATATTTCTAGTAAGTTAACCCACACCTGTTTGTAGATCTAAATAAAAACACCACTCTACGAACGCTTACAGTTCAATCTACTCGATAAGTTACCTATTTATCAACAAAAGTGATCTTTTAATTAGGGAGGTCGTTTTAAAAGTTTTATGGCATAAGTCTATTTAATAACACTCCGATCGGTACCCACCTTTTGGAAGTCAATCATGATATGATCTCATTCCCAATGTTAGTAACTCTTCGGATTGGTATCAATCGATCCTTCAACAAAATGTAGTATGCAATATGTTAACATTTGTACTAAATACATTCGGTCTCAAGGAAATGGATAGAGGAAGTAGTGGTTTTTCTTTCCACTAGCATACTCACCCTAACTCAATTGAATCAAAAAAGATGTTGGATTACTGAAGTCTTGAGTCAGAGAAGAGATTGAGTCTAGCAAAAAAAATAACTTGAAAGAGTGAGTCAAGATACAACATTTAAATGAAATAATTTTAAACTAAGGGAAAATAGGGATATAGGATTTTGATTACTAAAGAGAATTAAAGAGGTCAAAAAAATAGTGAAGAAAAAATAGAAAGGTAACTGAAGCCGATAAAAATGCTGGGGCGTGATGGCAGCAGTCTAGTGAGAACCCAACGAATAGGAGAAGAAGGGAGAGAGGGATGTTGAGAGATAAAAGTTTAGGAGGAGAACATAAAAAGAAAGAAAAGAAAATAGGAGAGTAGAAAGGAAAAAGAATTATTTTTGATGATGGCGCAAGGTGGTGGTCACGATGGTGTAAGGTGGTGTAAGGGCGGTGTTGGAGCAAAGATGGGTGGAGTGAGCAGCAGCAAGATGGTGGTCCGATGGTGGTTTGGTTTGTGATGGGTGGTGAAAGAGATAAGAAAAGCTAAGGAAAAAGGGTTGCAAAGGGGGGCAAAACAAAGAAAAAGGGAGAGAAAGGGAGGAGCTAGAGAGAGGGATGGCAATATGAGGAGGTGATTAGGGAAAATGGTTCAATAGATGAAAAATAATTGTCTAGGTACAATGAATTAGTTCATAAGGTAAGGACGTTTAAAAGGGAATGTGAAGGGTACAATGAGTAAAAAATGGATCATGTTTGTGAACTTATGGCATGTTGACTTGCTAAGAAATGAAAGAAATCCTTCCATGCATGGCAACAAGTGGACGACAAAAGGGGTATAGCATGACAAGGTTGACCAAAAAAATTAATTAAAAATATGGGAGTAAGGAGACTTAAACCAAAAATCCTTAGGAAGTTAATTAAATACTTACCGACTTGGCCACTTTATTCTTTATGTTCATTTTAAAAAAAAATTATTCAAAAAAAATGAGATGTGACAACTTTACCCTTCTTAAAAGTAAATTTTGTCCTCAAAATTTACCTAGTTGGAAAAGCTGGTGGTATTGACGTCGCATTGCATCCTTAGGTTCCCAATTGGCTTCAATAGCACCATGATTTCACCACAAGACTTTAATCTCACGGTTAAGAATTTGGATCAGCTTTTCGTTGAAGGACAAGTAATGACGCACCTCAATTTCCTTAATCAAAACCACATGAGATGGGTCTGATTGATAACGCTTCAGCATAGACACATGAAACACTTCATGAATGTGGTCAAATTCTGACAGTAACTGTAACTGATATGCCACTGGTCCAACCCTCTTAAGAATACGATAAGGTTCAATAACTCTCGGACTTAACTTTACTTTATGGCCAAATCTCAATACCTTCTTCCATGGAGATAGCTTAAGGAGTACTTAATCACAGACACTGAACTCTATATCCCTTATTTTCAAATCAAAATAGGACTTCTGTCAATTAGATGCCACTCTCAACCAATTCTGAACCAGCTTCACAGTACTTACAATCTCTTACACTAAATTTGGGCCTAAGAATTTCTTTTCCCCTAATTCGATCCAACATATGGATGTTTGACATTTGTGACCATAAAGAGCTTTATAAGAAGCCAATTGAATGCTCTACTAAAAGATATTATTGTTTGAAAACTTAGCAAGTGGCAGATGCTCTTCCCAACTGCCACGAAAATCAATTACACAACCCCTCAACATATCTTCAAGAACTTGTATAACCCTCACAGACTATCCATCAGATTGTGGATGAAAAGTCTTACTAAAGCCCAATTGTCTGTCAAGAGCCTCACTCAACTTGTTCCAAAATTGAGACGTGAAACGAGGATCCTGATCGGAGATGATCGATACTAGTACCCATGAATTCTCACAATTTTAGAAATATATAGTTTGACTAACTTTAGTAATGAATAATCTATGCGAACCGACAAAAAATGTGCTAATTTGGTCAGTTTATCCATAATTACCCAAATTGAATCTTTCTTAGAAGTCGCCAAAGGTAGCCCACTAACAAAGTCCGTAGTCATTCGTTCCCACTTCCATTAAGGAATCTGAATAGGCTGTAGTAACCAGAAGGAACTTGGTGCTCATCTTTAACTTGTTGACATGTCAAACATTAGCCACAAACTCGGTCACATCTCGTTTTACTCCCAACCACCAATACTGTTCCTAAATATCTCAATACATTTATTCCTTGTAGGATGTATAGCGTATGGGCTACTATGTGTTTCCCAAAGAATAGACCAAAGAATAGACTATCTCAAATCTCTATCCAAAGGTACACAGTACCTTCCATGATAAAATAAAATTCCTTCCAAACTAAACCCAAAGTTTGTAGTGTTGCCTTCTTCAATTTGTTTGATGTGTGGCATAATAGTCAAATCCAGCTACTGTTTTGACTTGATCTCATCCACCAAGGTGGGTCTCACCTGTAAATCTGCAAGAAAACCCTCATCCTCATACAAACTGAATCTAGCCAACATCGCCCTCAAATCAATTATCGACCTTCTACTCAACGCATCAACTACAACATTCACCTTACCTGAATGGTACTCGATGGTGCAATCATAGTCCTTGAGCAACTCAATCCATCTCCTCTGCCTCAAGTTTAACTTATTTTTGGTGAGGAGATACTTAAGGCTTTTGTGATCCGTGTTAATAATACACTTCTCAGCATAGAGATAGTGTCTCCAAATCTTAAGAGCGAAAACCACCACAACTAACTTGAGATCATGAGTAGGGTAGTTACACATATGTTGTTTGAGCTATCTCGAGGCATAGGCCACAACCTTTCCATTTTGCATCAACACACATCCTAAACCAATGTGAGATGCATCATTATAATCCCCAAACTCCTTCCTGGACTCAGGCTGAATCAAAATGAGCACTTGAACCAACATTGATTTAAGTTTCTCGAAACTAACTTGCTGCTCCTTGATCCACTTGAAAGGGGCACTCTTCCTTAATAGTTTGGTCATAGGAGGAGCTGCAATCAAAGAGAAACCTTCTACAAACCATTTGTAATAACCCATAAGATCAAGAAAGCTTCGAATCTCACTAACATTCTTAGGTTGTTTACAATCCAGAATAGCCTCAATCTTCTTTGGATCAACTTGGATACCCTCAACTGATACCACGTGACCTAAAAACATCACTTCATGGAGCCAAAACTTGTACTTCCTCAACTTACCATACAACTTTTTTCTCACGGAAGGTTTGAAGAACCACTTTCAAGTGCTCTTCATGCTTAGCTTCAATCTTAGAATAAATCAGGATGTCATCGATGAAGAAAACTCAATTGATGAGGTCCATAAAATTGGTTGGTGTATTGGTAAGACCAAAAGGCATCACTAAGAATTCATAATGACCATACCGAGTTCTGAAAGAAGTCTTAGATATATCAACTACTCTCACCTTAAGCTGATAATAACTCGACCTCAGATCAATCTTAGAGAAAACTATGGCACCCGTAAATTGAACAAAAAGATCATCAATCCTTGGCAACGAGTACTTGTTCTTCACTGCCAGCTTGTTTAACTATCGATGTTCAATGCAGAGTCTCATCGATCCATCCTTCTTCTTTACAAACAAAAGTAGAGCTCCCTAAGGTAACATACTTGGCTTTATGAATCCATAAACTAACAACTCTTGCAATTTCACCTTTAGCTCCTTAAACTCCTTAGGTTCCATGCGATAAGGAGCTATGGACACCAGATCTGTCCTAGCCAACAACTTGATCCCAAAATCAACCTCACGCTCTAGAGGTAAACCAGAAAATTCCTCTATGAATACATCAGGAAACTCCCTCACTACATGGATGTTCTCTATCACTGACTCATCAACATTCATATCTGGGATGTATGTAACACCCCTAACCTGTATCCATCGCTGGATTAGGGTTTCAGAGCATTACCATACAAACAAAACATTAAACATACATGTCATACATCATTACAAACATATTAAAATACATTTATTCACATACGTACCGTCCCTGAATCGAGCCCTCGAGGCCTTAGAATCACCTTGGAAACAATTTTGGACCAAATTAGAAGTAATTAGAAAGTTCAAGTAAAAGTTAGAAAAATTTAACTGTAGGGCTCACACGGCTCGTGTCTCAGGTCGTGTAACTTTCGAAATAAGGACACACGGTTGTGTCCCAGCCCATGTCCTCACCTATGTAACCTCTGAGTAGGATCACACGGTCGTGTCACACACCCGTGTGTTTAACCGTGTAACTCTTGATATAGCCCAACACGCCCGTGTGCCACGTCATGTGATAGGCCGTGTGACTATTTGGCTTACATGCAATGAAACCTATAGGGGACACACGACCGTGTTGCCAAGATGTGTCACCAGGCTGTGTGTCATACATGGCTAAGTCAGGGCCAGTGTCTTAGGCTATGTGGACCCAAAATGAACCTTAAACAACAAGT
This sequence comes from Gossypium hirsutum, assembly GCF_007990345.1. NCBI lineage: Eukaryota > Viridiplantae > Streptophyta > Magnoliopsida > Malvales > Malvaceae > Gossypium > Gossypium hirsutum. The sequence continues at coordinate 45,808,219 of NC_053436.1, read as the reverse complement.
TTACCATTTCAAGCTTACTTGACTCTAAGCAATCCATTTACCAGCAAAAAGGCCTATTTAAAGTGACTTTAAACAAGCCAAAAACATGCCAAAACCACATCCTAATAGCCTAACCAATGTATCCTCATATATACCACAAGTATATAAACTATACATCAAAATAAAACTTCGAACACAACATATCAATTCATCAAATCTAACAACTAACCAATGTACCTATCATAGGTACCTCAATCACAACATATCATTAACACATATCATTCATATTAGCATTAAAACCTTACTTCATTCACATGTATCATATAAGTTGGCAATTACACAAAAGATCATACTTAATATTTACATATCCCAAAACATTAGTAATAATAATAACACAAAATCCTATTACATGCCATAAAATCTAAAATGAACATTTCAAAAAATACCGAGATTTATGGATAGTGTGACTCAAGTGCCAATCCGATCGTCCAACCTTCTTAGTATCTATAAGAACAATAAATACACAAGTAAGCTTAATGAAGCTTAGTAAGTTCGACGTATTAAAACAATAAATCTTACCAATGTAAGTACAACAGTTCAAATAATAATTCAACCATGAATGTTCCATGTGCATCTGTAACCTCAACCGATAAATTATAAAAGTTTAGTTCAATACTCAAATATATATAGCAAATCCATCATAATCATAAAACAAGTTACCTTACCAAGATTTTCAATTCGTTGAACGACTTACATATACGAGTACATTGACAATCCAGCCAAAACACACCAGATGCTCACAAGAGTCAATCTATCCAAAACACACCAATGCTCATAAGAGCTAATCCCTTCGAAACACATCAATACTCATAAAGGTTAATCCCTCTAAAACACACTGAAACAAAAAGTATAACACGAGAGTTCGCAACAAATGATGAACCTCGGTCCACTTGGTAAACAGTCTCCACAATAATCTCCACTCCAAACCACCATAACACACTATATCTCGATAGTACTCTACCTTGCGTTCAATCTAATCTAAACATCAAAATTCGATAACATTTCTCAATTAACCTTTCATAAAAAAATTAAATATATCTATTGTATCATCTTAAATTATCCAACAATTCATATAGATGTTAAATTTTAAACTGTACGAACTTACCTGGACTGAATTATAGTAGTTGCAGAAGTTCAAGGACTATTCCGTAATTTTTCCTTTTTTGATAGTATCTACGGGATCTTGATCTAAAATGTAAAAATCTAAAATTATTAGCTTATATTTTAGATTTCAATTCAAATTACAATTTATACCCTTTTATTTTTCAAATTTACATAATTAGCACAACCATTTACAATTTAATCCTTTAACTCGAAAATCATCAAATTAACCATTTTTCTCGAGTAAAAATTTTAGTCGAATATACTAGGCTCTTATACAGTCGCTATTAAACATCTAATTCACTATCAAACCCTAAAATTTTGACATTTTCACAATTTAATCCTAAAATCAAAATTTAACAAAAATCTCTTTGCAAAATCATTAAACAACACATTCAAAGCTACAAATACATGATATTCATCAAAAAATTCAAGAATCATCAATGAAAACTTCTAAAAATTTTAACAAATTCAAAAACGAAGGTTGGGCTAGCTAGACCTAGTTGCAACAATCTTAAAAACATAAAAATGACAAGAAATAGATAATAATTTCACTTACACGCAATGAAAATCGTCCAAACCGAAGCTTCTCTTTCTTTGGCAATGGTTTTCGTCATGTTTGAAGAAGAAATGAAAGTGAATTTGTTTTCTTCATTAATTAATTTAGTTTAAATTACAAAATTGCCATTGATCATGTAACGCCCCTAACCTGAAACCATCACTAGAATAGGTTAAGAGGCATTACCGAACTTGTAACTCAGTTCAGAGCAATCATTTATCAAATATCATCTCATTTCAATAAATATCATTAATTCACATTCAATATGAGCTTAAATCGAGCATACAAAGCTTAAATCATGCATTCGAGACTAAATTGGTAACATATGAAAATTTTGGAAAATTAGAAAAAATTTAACATTTCAAGTATCACACGCTCATGTGAACTGGTCGCGTGCTTCACAAAGTTAGTAGACATGTCCATGTGGAAACAGGGCATACATACTGACTTGTGTATCACGGCCGAGGACATCCCCGTGTGCCAGGCTGTAACATCCCGTATTAGGGCCTAGTTAGAATAGTGGTTTTGAGACCATAAATTTGAAATAGAAATAATTATTTTATGATTCTCATGAGGTTTATGATATGATTGCATGCTTGCGTGAAAGTTTCATAAAGAAATTCCATGCATAAAATGTCCAATTGAATTTTAGGGACCAAATTGAATAAGACGCAAAACTTGCATTCTAGAAGATTTAAGCATTAAATTGCTTTAGATTATGAATTAGAGGGTCCTAATTAGCAATTTGACCAATTTCTATAATTTTGGACAAAAATGGACATGTATAGGAAAAATTTGAAAGAAAAACCCTAACGACATTTTGGTCATTTGGTAATTAAAAGAATAAATAGGGAAAATCAAAGCAAAAATGTGTCCATCTTCTCCAAGTGCTAGCCAAATTTCTCAATAGCCATAGCTAGGGTTTTGTTCAACATTTCCAAGCTTGATTGTAAGTGATCCTTAGCCCTGTTTTTAATGTTCTTTGTATTTTTGAAATCTTTGAAGCATGATCTACCCATTTCTATCTATATTTTGAGCTAGGGTTCATGTATGAAATTTGACCCATGTGTGACTTTCATGTATTTTGTTGATTAATGGAGGAATATGAATGTTTGATGCATGATAAACATCTTTTACTGGGTTATTTTTTGTGAAAACACCTAAAAAGGGGACTTGTTTGTAAAAGTGTTAAAATGGGTAGTAAAAATGTGAAATAAAGGAAAATGTGGGCTGAAATGAGCATGGTATAGGTTCGGCTAGGCTTGGGTATGCATTTCATTTTTACGAGCCTAGAGACTGAACTATAAATAAGTAAAAAGTTAGGGGTAAAAAGGTAATTTTACCAAAGCACGAATTATGGATTTATTTGAATAATGAGATTAATAAATAAGTTAAATTTGATATTATAGATCAATAAAAACGTGATGCGAGTCTTGATTGAGGGAATAATAAAGTATACGATGATTAGGTTCGATTACCATCATTTTGTACCAAGGTAAGTTCATACTTTAATGTTGCAATGATATATTATGTTTTTAATATTTTGTTAATGTATGAGTTTATATGGTTACTTATTATTTCAAGTGTGTGAATGATTTTGTAATCTATGAACACGAGATTCTGAATGAATTCGACAAACATGAGATATCGAGAAAATCTCGTTTGAACCTTAGGAATAAATTAGGATACAGTGTGACATGTCACTAGGATCTATGTTGATATGAGCTCATGAACATATGTGTAAATGTGATATGTGAATTTGGGTACTGGTCTTGTACGTCTACCGGTGGCTGGGTAGTTCAGCATGTGTTGCGGGTACTTGTCAGCATGTGTGAGCAGCCCGAATAGTTACGTCCTGACTGTCAGCTTGTGTGAGCAGGCCCATGATTAGCTCATAAGTGAGGAATATGTGATTGTGATATGAGGTAGTATGTGGCTACATTTGAAGCACTATATGCAATTCTTCCGTGTATCCAATAATATTTCGAGTGTTCAATGGGTAAACTTGTGAGTCAATCGACAAGTAAATCAATGAAGAGGGAATATGACATTATGATTTGAGTTGGTATCGGTATGTACAATGAACTCACATGTATGAGCTCAATATGTGATGAATTTTCGGTAAGATTGAAAATGTGTAAGTTATGTTTAAAAATTTGAGTTTTATCTATAAGTTTAGAATAACACATAAGTAAATCTATGCTATGTCACAAATTTTTATATATACATATACGTATCTATGATTATTGTTGCTACTTATTTACATGTGAACTTACTAAGCTTCATGATTACTCCCATCTCTTTTCCCAATTTCTTATAGTATCACCAAGCCAACTTGGGGATCAAAGAAAGTCGGAGGCTCGATCACACTATCAACTGGACATTTGGGGTATAATTAGTCTCAATATTTTGAGTATGGCATGTATTGTAACGGCCCAAATTTGATAAATTTATTTCTATAAGTTTCTAACACAACTATGCCTCTACTTCAGTGGTTAAGTATTCTGGGTGTGTGTGAGAGGTTTCTAGTGCAAGTCTTGCATTTGGAAAATTTTGGCTTTTTCTTAAATTAGGCCTTAACTTCTAGGCAGTAGACTTATATTAAATTATTTGTAATTCCTTATTAGAATGGGCCTGCTGGTCTGGTGGTTAAGTGGTGTGACTGATTACTAAAGGTTTGGTGTTCGAATCACCGTGCGAGCGAGAGAGTAATTCTTTTTGCTTTAGGCGTGTGACTTCTAGGGGAGTTTGATTAGAATTGAAATTCTGAGAGGTTGTTGGGTAGTGGAGAGAATTAGGGGATACTCTATCAGTTTTGGAGTTTTCTTAAAAATCTTCTTCTCCTTCTGACGTTTCTCTGCTTTTCACTACCAATTTTTTCAGCTTTCCATATTTTTGTTTCCATCAGTTTCGACTTCCTGTCGTCATCTTTTTCTATTTCCTCTTTGCTGCTACGATTTTTGGTTTTGCTATTTACCAGTAAGGGAAGCATTATTCTTCCATAATTTTTATTTTTGGGGGTTAATGTATCGTATGCTAAAGGTTTCATTTGGTGTTAGGAGGTATTCAAGGGGCCGAGGGTCTGGAATAGACGCACTAAGTGTGCGAAACTCTCTTTGTTCAGGTGAAGGTAAAGATTTTTGTTGGTTTAGGAGTTGGCCATCTCCTTGTGTTTTTGTTTAAGAATCATTTTAAATTGCTAAATCGATGAATTATTGGTTAATTATAGGTTTTGGAGGTTTCAAGATTGCAATATCAGTGAAATCAAACTAGGTGTGTACCTGAAAACACAGAAAATGTGAATCGACAAAAGCCGAAAAATAAAACTATCGACGCCACACAGGCGTGTGGCTGCCCGTATGGTAGGCTGTGTGGTAGTACACGAGCGTGTGATCGATGAACTAGGCTGTGTACGCCTGACACAGGCACATGACACAACCATGTGAGGACTGCCTAGGCCATGTACGAGACACGGGCTCGACCAAATGGGCCGTGTGGGCTACATGGGCGTGTGGAATTCTGGGCTAGGCCATGTGATCCACATGGCCAAGGCCAATTTGGGCCTTGTGGGCCCACATGGGAAGGCCACATGGGCATGTTAGCCTAATTTCTAAAATACTCTGAAAGGTTTCTTGTGTCGTCCAAGTTGACTGGGACCTACCGTATGGTCGATAAGAGTTACTTGACCCCTGATTACGTGATCTAACTGTGTGATATATGTGCTCTAGCGTGTTACTCTTAGCATGTAGGTCGATTCGTATGTATGATCTGTTAATTGCATAATTGCATGTCATGTATTGTATGCTGCATTGCATCGGGGTTGGGTTATTGTATATGGAAGAAGTATTCTAAAAGGCTTCTAGCTTGATATCTAGTCGCACAACTGTAGTTATCTAATTATGTGCCGCATTCGGTACAGCATAGTATATAGGGATGGGTGGGTCGATTTTATCCCTACATAATGTGTAGGGTTGGACAGAGTTGGTGGGTAAGACTTTGTTTAATTTGTTTTGTTCTAATTTTCTATCTAATTGGGCTAAGGCCTAGTATAATTCTGATTCTGCATCTGTATGGGCTAAGGCCACACTGTATTCGGTACGGGGCTCCAGTCCAATCTGATTACGACTATGTTCTGATGTATGCATGTTTTTTGTGGGGATCACACACTGAGTTTGCGAAAACTCACCCTTTCTGCTTAATTTGTACAGGTAAACCCCAAGCTTGACAGTTCGGTGCAGTATAGGACTCGACGGTGGCAACAAATGTTTAGACAATTTTAAACCCAGCTTCGGTATTTAATGCTTAATAAATTTTTGGGTTGTTTTGATGTAATTTGGACTTTATGGACTTTATTTGAATTGTTAAATTGTTTATGGGATTTTAGTCTAAACTCAATTTTTCTAAAAGCTAAGGTTTCATAATTGAAACGGCTTCTAAGAATTAATTGGGTTTCAAAAGCTTTTGCGTAAAAGAAATGTTTTTGATCAAAACAATTAAAACAGTTTTTACTGCACTAAGTAAAAGATCATAATTGGGACTATTTTAAGGCCAATGCGTTTTTAGAAACACACTCATGTGACATTGTCAGATTTTGCCATAACATCCAGGCTGGGTTTGGGGTGTTACATTTAGTGGTATCAGAGTCAGGCTGTAAAACTCGGCTGTGGATTTGGGTTTTAAAGTTTGGTTTTAAAGAAATGATTTGTAAATAATTTGAAATATTTTTTGGAATAAGTATGTGGTACACCGAGTCTCCGACGCCAATCCTGTAAGTTTTCTAATCCTCTATTTAAAATTGTCTGAAAATATGATTGGAATATATTGAAAACACTTTAGGTAGTGTAGACTAAAAACTGCAGTGAGACTATTACTCGCAATAATTGACTCTAATATTTTGATACTATACTGTATAAAATATCTATTAATAAATATTGGAACTGTAATTAATGCATAAAATAGTTAATACAGATGAATTTCAAAATTTACGATGAGCGCGCGTGGTACTCGTGGAAGGGGTACTAGAGGCTGTGGCAGGGGTCGTAGAGGGGCTCAAGCGGGGTCTTCGTCATCTGGGAATCTGCCTAACTTGGATACTAGTAAGACACCAGTATCACCTGTGACAAAGACTGGGTCTCGTGATTGTGCGGCTATGGAATATGCACTATCCCAAGCCATGCTACGGATTTTAGAGAGGGTCGCAGGGCCCAGTACTGGATCTAGGGGCCAAGGGTCAGTTACAGAATGACTCCTGTCCAATTGGGCTGAGTTATTCGGGGGTGTCACTAGAGTCGCCCCTGACGTGGCTGAGTATTGGATGGAGGCCACAGAGAGAATTATGGACGACCTGGACTTTACCACCGAGCAGAAGCTTAAAGGGGCTGTTTCTCTATTGTATAATGAGGCATACCATTGGTGGCTCACGGTTAAGAAGGGCACTCAGCCCGACCAATTGACTTGGGATCATTTTAAGACTACGTTCCAAGGTAAGCATGTGGAGGCCAGCTACATTGATACCAAGAGGTGTGAGTTCCTTAATCTCACCCAAGGAGACCGTTCAGTGGCCGAGTATGAGGCCGAGTTTCTGAGGTTGAGCCGTTATGCACGAGGCATGGTGGCAACTATGTATGGTGGCAACTATGTACGAGTTCTGATAGCTCTACAGAGAGAGCGTGATTTCTCTGTTCTAGTTGAGAAGGCGAATATCACCGAGGAGGTTAAGCACGCTGAACGTCAGAATCGAGAGAAAGGAAAGAATAAGAGGGAATTGGAGCCCTCGAGTACTGCGATAAGGCCTAAGTGAAAGGCCAAATTTGATGGGCCAGTGAGAGTTGGGCCTCCTATTGCACCTACTGGGGTGATGCTGTGTGGGCACTGTGGTAGACACCATCCGGGTGAGTGTTGGAGGATTATTGGGGCGTACTTGAGATGTGGGTCGACTAGGCACAGTGTTTGGGATTGCCCGTTAAGAACTAATTAGATGCAAGCTTTGGTTACTGTGACTGCTCAGCTACAGATGGTAGTTCAGCAACCACTTAGGGGCCAAGGTCAGGCCAGGGGTGGTAACGGCATGGGTCGAGGACAGAGAGCACCGAGCAGAGGTGCTAGACCGACTGAGGCGAGGCAGCCTGTTCCGGTTTATATTGCACATAGCCGTGAGGATCGAGATGCTCCTGACGTCATCATGGGTATGTTCTTAATTTTTTAATGTACCTTATCTTGCACTGATAGACATAGGCTCTACACATTCATACATAGCTATTAATGTGTCTAAAACTTTGGGGATTCCGGTTGTGAGTACTAATAGTGAGGTGACTATTGTGAGTCCTTTGGGGCAGTCTATCCGAGTCAGCATATTGTATAGAGACATTCCGTTGGAGGTCCAAGAGACAGTGTTTCTGGCTAATTTGATGGATCTTTCGTTTGGGGCGTTCGATTTAATTTTAGAGATGGACTGGTTAGTCAAGCACCGAGTGTGACAGCCCTAAAGTGACCCTAGTCGGAAAGCAGTTTCGGGACCGCTAAACCGAGACACCAAATTATTTGAATATGATATTTATTGTCTAAAAATATGTGAATATAAATGTGTGAAAGTTTTTAAGCTCCGATTTAGTCGATTGCATGTGAATTTAGTTAATAGGACTTATGTGAGAAATTTTAGAAATGTGCTAGGAAAATGTAAGTGGCCTATTAATGCATGTTATAAGAATGAAGGGTTTGTATGTCAAATATCCATTTATTTTGAGTAGTGGCCGGCCATGTATGGGTCTTAGATGATAATATGAATTTCCTATTAGCATTATGGGTTTAGAAAATAAAATAGTGAATTAAGAATGATAAAAAAATGAGGTGAGTGGGAGGAGAAACCAAAGTTGTCCCCCTTACTCCCTATTGCGTGACTAGACAAAGAAAAAGAAAAAAAATGTTCATCCTTGGCCGAAAATTCTAAGGAGGAAGGAAGAAGAAAGGTTGAAGAGGTTCGGCCATGCATGTAACTAGGCTAAGGTATGTTTGATGATGTTCCATGAGATGCATGCATGTTTTAGTTGTTAGCTTGAGTTCTACCTAGCCCATGGTCTAAATCTTGCTATGTGATGGAGATGACACTCGGCCATGGATGCATCATTCTTGCTTGGTGTTGATGTTGTGTTGGTGAGATATCAAGTTATTTTTGTGACCCAAGTTGAGATTTGGATTTTGGAATGAGTAAGGTTTTCGGCTATGGTAATTATAAGGGTGATGGATGTTGTTTCATGCTAAATCTAGATGAACAATGTTAGTGCTTATATCTCGATATTTATTTATGAGTTTCTTTCTTGGTTTTACCTCAAACCCATGAAGTATTTTTAATTGGTGTTGTTAGAGGTTTGGTCATGGGATTATAAGCTTGTTAGTTTTGATGGTGAAATTTATGCCTTGTAAGGGTAAATGGTGTCTTGATGCATTCGGCCATGGTAGAAAGTAGATGTGAAATGGTAGTAAGGTGAAGTGCAAAATGTTAGTATTTGATTACTAGTGTATATATGCGTATTAGCTGAGTTTTGAATTTGAAACGAAATGATATATAATCAATACAAGTAACCATACTTGTAGGAAGTATTAAGCATATAATCGGCCTTAACATAGACATGCATATTCGGCCATAGGAAGAAGATTGGTGTTGCATGTATTCGGTTAGAGGCAAGCATATTGATGCTTTTATCTTGGCTTAGACAATCGGCTAAAAGGGAGTGTGGGTTAATATGTTGAGTTGATTCATGATTTCATATGTATGTGACTTTAATGTCTAATGTACATATATGGGCTAAGTACCTTGAGTTCCTCTTTTCGATGCTAAAATGATTAAATCAATTTATTTGCTAAATTAAGCTCAAGAGCAAAGGAGAACTAAATCCGATAAGGGGAAGGAAAAAGTGGTCGAATAGCCATCGAAATCGTTCGACAACATCCGAGGTAAGTTTTCGAGTAACGAAACTTAGTTTACGATTTGATTAAGTCATGACGTATGAGCATAACAAATATACGGTTATATGATGATTCTACTTGAACTATATGTTGAGTTAATTAGTCTATACGTATGACGGGTAGCCGTATGTGCATAGAGATCGTGTCATAAAGCAAACTAAACCATGCTGTTTGTATGTGGCTAGTGAGCCGAAAATGGGATTGCTTAATACGTGACTTGTGTTTGAACTCTAATTATGAAAATGAAATATAGATGTGCCATGATTTATTGATATGTGCATGAATATTTGGATGATAACCGGCTAAGTCCCGAAGGCATTTGCGCTAGTGACTAGTTCCGGGCTAAGTCCCGAAGGCATTTGTGCGAGTTACTATATCCGGGCTAAGTCTCGAAGGCATTTGTGCGAGTTACTATATCCAGGCTAAGTCCCGAAGGCATTTGTGCGAGTTACTATATCCGGGCTAAGTCCCGAAGGCATTGGTGCGAGTTACTATATCCGGGCTATGTCCCGAAGGCATTCGAGCGAGTAGCTATATCCGGTTAAATCCGGAAGGTACTTGGCTTGGGAATGAGCGACCTTGCTGTAATAGTTTCAATTAATACGCTCGTAAAATCCAAGCGATGAGGTATGTTTCGTATATGCATTGAATTAGTTGATCCCTTACAAATAGTATTCGCTCAGTCGATAAATGAGCTACCGGCCTTTGGCTAAGTTGATCTTTTGTGTATGAATATAAGGGTTGGTAATGTGAAGTAAGTATGATATTGAGAATTTTTGCATATGAAATTATCCGTTTAGCCATATGAATGCTACACTTTAGTTGTGTCTAATTTCTTGGCTCAAAACTTACTAAGCATTAAATGCTTACTCCGTTTCTTTGAATCTCTGTTTTATAGATTTTGGTTCGTCAGCTATCGGACTCGGGATTGTCGAAGTCGTCCACACTATCAAAGCCCCTTTTGGTACACTTTTGGTTGAACTTTGAAATGGCATGTATAGGACTACCCTTTTTTATGTTGGTCATTGTACCTTTTGGTATTGTACAAATTTGGATAGCCATGCGAAAATGGCTTATATATATTTTTGAGCATAATGTTATAATCATTTTGTATGTATATGGTTATTGAGAGGTGTGGATATGCTTGGCAATGATTGGCCATTGGAATGGTTAATCACGATCATACTTTGTGCTATATACGCTAAAGGATTAGTTGAATCATGGAAACTATGTAATAGGTAAAGTCTACCTTAAAGGCAGATGCTGACAGCAGCAGTGGTGTGAATTTGAAAAATAACTAAAAATAGTAGGAATGGAATTAAATAGTGAATAAATTATGTAATCGAACCTTGATGAATCCTCTTCCATATGGAAGAAACGAAATGGTCATATGAGTCGTATTTTAAGGGATATTTAAGTTTTCATGGGACAGGGCCAGAGCGATTTCTGGATCCCCTGATCTGAATTTTGAAATTCATTATAAATTAACTAGAGATAATTTGAATTCAAGCCATATATTTATAGATTCCTTTTTGAGTCTAGTTTCATTAGAAACAAACGGCATAAGTATTTAAGCCCTGTATAAAGAGTTATCTAAGTTGCAATGCAGGAAGGTCAGTGTAGTCGAACCCTGTAACAGGGGAGACTTTAACTAATAAACTGTACTAATTTGCTCGACCAAAAATTCTAGAAATACTTTTGTGGATGGATATATGAGTCTAGTTTCAGGGAAAAATTATGAAACTTATTTTCGAGTTTTGGAACTCAAGATATGATTTTTAAGATGACAGTGACGCAGTTAGCCAGCTGTGTGGAAATTTTTAAAATGGACTGTGAACATACATGAATTATGTCTGTTAGCACCTCGTGGTCGCTTCCGACAATGGTCTCGGGTATGGGGTGTTACAATTTTATTGGTATCAAAGCTACGGTTTAGTCGATTCTAGGACTACCGTAATACGTTTGGGTCTAGCTATACATGCCATTTTGTGATTATTGATAGTGTGGTGATTTCTGACAATGGAAAATGTGTTTATTATAGTAATGGATCCCGATCCCGACCGAGCGGTAGCTGATGATCTTGAGAGTGTAGCGCCTGCTCCCGCACAAGGGACAGCTCCGGCAGACTCTCAACCTATTGCTAGTAATCCAAATGATGAAGCTAGACAAGCTTTCTATAGCGTGATGAATGATTGGTTCAACCAATACATTCGAACTAATACGGCTGTTCCACAACCTCCATTCCCGACTAATGCCACCCCCGCACCTACAATACCTCCGGCAACTGACCAAATAAGGTCAAATAAACCCCCTGTTGACAGAATCTGAAAACACGGGGCTACTGAATTTAAAGCTACGGACAACGATGATGCCGAGCAAGCTGAATTTTGGTTGGACAACACTATCCGGGTACTCGATGAGCTATCTTGCACACCCGATGAGTGCCTAAAGTGTACTATCTCCTTGCTACGTGATTCTGCCTACTATTGGTGGAATACGTTGACTTCTGTTGTGCCCAGAGAGCAAGTAACTTGGGATTTCTTCCAAACCGAGTTTCGAAAGAAGTATATCAGTCAGAGATTCATTGACCAAAAACGGAAGGAATTTCTTGAACTCAAACAAGGTTCCATGTCGGTTACCGACTATGAACGAAAGTTTGTAAGGCTTAGCCGGTACGCTCGAGAATGCATTTCCTCAGAAGCCGTAATGTGTAAACGTTTCGAGGATGGACTGAATGATGATATAAAGCTGTATGTTGGCATTTTGGAAATTCGAGAATTTGTGGTACTTGTCGAGCGAGCTTGCAAAGCCGAGGAGCTTAGTATGGAAAAAAGAAAAGCTGATATGGGAGCAAAGGAGTTTCGTAAGAGGTCTTCGGGGAGGCCCTTTCAACAGTCATCGAAGAAATTTAGAGATGATCTAGGCCGATCTAGAGACACTTCGGGCTTTTCTAGACGAGATCGCGATCGACCCCCTGTGAGTGCACAAGTCACTTCGGTCGCCAGTGTTGGAAATGATCGTCGAGACAGAACGGAGTGTCAGTATTGTGGTAAATGGCATTCGGGGAGTTGTAGATTCCATGACCGCTCCTGTTACAAGTGCGGATCAGTTGACCACTTTATTAAAGATTGCCCGAGGTTGTCTGAACAGAATGTAAATCAAAGTGGGAAACCGGGTGCTACTACTGCTCGGGGTAGACCATCTAGGAATACGGGCAATGCTAGTGGCGGTCAGAGAGGATCTAGAGATGCTACAACCAGATCTGAGGCTCGTGCTCCTGCTAGAGCTTACGCTATACGCGCACGCGAGGATGCTTCCTCGCTTGATGTTATTACCGGTACTTTTACTCTCTTTGATACTAATGTGATTGCTTTGATTGACCCTGGTTCTACTCATTCTTATATATGTGAAACCTTAGCATCCAGTAGGACTCTACCTGTTGAGTCTACTGAGTTTGTAATTCGGGTGTCAAATCCCTTGGGTCGTTACGTGCTTGTCGACAAAGTGTGCAAGAAATGTCCCCTAGTAATCCGAGGTTCCTATTTTTCGGCCAATTTGATGCTTTTACCGTTTGACGAATTTGATGTTATCCTCGGTATGGATTGGTTGACCGTACATGATGCAATTGTAAATTGCAAAAGAAAAACCATCGATTCGAGGTGTGTAAATAACGAGATAATCCGAGTCGAGTCTACTGACTTGAATAGGTTGCCAGCTGTAATATCATCGATGCTGGCTCAGAAATGTGTAAGAAAGGGGTGTGAAGCATACCTTGCGTATGTACTTGATGACAGAGTTAGAAAAGAAGCCTGAATCTGTGCCAGTGGTTTGTGAATACCCGGATGTTTTTCCCGAAGAATTACCGGGTTTACCACCTATTCGGGAGGTAGAGTTTGGCATTGAGCTTGTACCTAGGACTACACCGATTTCGATAGCTCCGTATCATATGGCACCAACCGAGTTAAAAGAGTTGAAAGCTCAGTTGCAAGAGTTGACGGATAGGGGTTTCGCTCGACCAAGTTTCTCACCCTGGGGTGCACCAGTATTGTTTGTGAAAAAGAAGGACGGAACCATGAGGTTGTGCATCGACTATCGTCAGCTGAATAAAGTGACGATAAAGAATAAATATCAGTTACCACGTATTGATGATTTGTTTGATCAACTGAAGGGAGCCTCGGTGTTTTCAAAGATAGATTTGAGATCAGGTTATTATCAGTTGCGAATTCGGGATTCGGATATACCCAAAACTACTTTCAAAACGAGATACGGTCACTACGAATTCTTAGTGATGCCGTTTGGGCTCACTAATGCCCCCGCAGTATTTATGGATTCGATGAATCAGATCTTCAGACCGTATTTGGATCAGTTTGTAGTTGTGTTTATCGATGACATTTTGGTCTATTCGAGAAATGAAACCGATCATGCTGAACACCTGGGATTAGTGTTGCAAATTTTACGGGATAAGCAGTTATATGCTAAGTTCAGTAAGTGTGAGTTCTGGTTAAGAGAGGTTAGCTTCTTGGGACATGTGGTATCTACATCAGGTATTCGAGTCGATACGAGCAAAAGTTTAGCCATACTTAACTGGAAGCCTCCGAGAAATATTACTGAGGTTCGAAGCTTTTTGGGACTTGCCGGTTATTACCGACGGTTTGTAAAAGGTTTCTCGATGATAGCCACACCAATGATGAAACTACTTCAGAAAGATGTTAAGTTTGAATGGACAGAAAAGTGTCAGAAAAGTTTCGATCAATTGAAAACACATTTGACGGAAGCTCCAGTACTAGTGCAGCCCGAATCAGGCAAGGAGTTTGTCATTTATAGTGATGCATCCCTACTTGGGTTGGGTTGCGTATTGATGCAAGAAGGTCGGGTTGTGGCCTATGCGTCGAGACAATTAAAGCCACATGAGAAAAATTATCCGACCCATGATCTCGAATTAGCTGCCATCGTATTCGCTTTGAAAATATGGCGACATTACTTATTTGGTGAGAAGTGTCATGTATTTTCAGATGACAAAAGTCTCAAATATTTGATGACCCAAAGAGACTTAAATCTGCGACAAATACGTTGGCTCGAGTTGTTAAAAGATTATGAGCTTGTCATTGACTATCACCCGGGAAAGGCTAATGTGGTTGCGGATGCCTTAAGTCGTAAATCACTGTTTGCTTTACGAGCGATGAATGTACACTTGTCTGTTCTATCCGACAATGTGTTAGTGGCGGAATTAAAGGCCAAACCATTGTTGATTCATCAAATTCGTGAAGCTCAGAAAGTCGATGATGAATTGGTTGCAAAACGGGCTGAATGTGTTCCGAATATGGAATCAGAGTTTCAAATTGATGATGACGATTGTTTGAGGTTCAGATGTCGGTTGTGTGTTCCAAGAAATTCAGAACTCATTTCGATGATTCTGAACGAAGCTCATTGTAGCCGAATGTCAATTCACCCGGGGAGTACGAAAATGTACAACGATCTGAGACGTCAGTTTTGGTGGCATGGCATGAAACGAGACATTTCTGATTTTGTTTCGAAGTGTTTAATATGTCAGCAAGTGAAGGCAGAACATCAAGTGCCTGCGGGTTTACTTCAGCCGATCATGATACCTGAATGGAAATGGGATCGAGTCACGATGGATTTTGTATCTGGGATGCCATTGTCGACAAGTAAGAAAGATGCGATTTGGGTTGTTGTTGATAGACTGACTAAGTCAGCTCATTTTATCCCCGTACGTACGGATTTTTCATTGGATAAACTAGCTGAATTGTATGTTTCTCAGATTGTGAGATTACACGGGGTACCGATTTCTATTGTGTCGGATAGAGATCCGAGATTCACCTCGCGATTTTGGAAGAAATTGCAAGAAGCTTTGGGTACCAAGCTGCATTTTAGCACCGCTTTTCATCCATAAACTGATGGTCAATCCGAGTGGATAATTCATATACTTGAGGATATGTTGAGATGTTGCATCCTCGAGTTTAGTGGTTCATGGGAGCGGTATTTACCTTTGATTGAATTCGCTTACAACAATAGTTTTCAATCAAGTATTAAGGTGGCCCCTTACGAGGCTTTGTACGGGCATAAATGCCGTACGCCATTGTTTTGGACCGAGCTTGGTGAAAGTAAAATTTTTGGAGTGGATTTGATTAAAGATGCTGAACAGAAAGTAAAAATAATTCGTGAAAGTCTGAAGGCAGCATCAGATCGTCAGAAGTCGTATGCGGATTTAAAACGAAGAGATATTGAGTATCAGGTGGGAGACAAAGTGTTTCTTAAGGTCTCACCTTGGAAAAAGATACTCAGATTTGGCCGTAAGGGAAAACTGCCGAGGTTCATAGGGCCATATGAAGTATCCGAACGAATTGGTCTAGTTGCGTATAGATTGATTTTGCCCCCTGAACTTGAAAAGATTCACGACGTCTTTCATGTTTCGATGCTTCGACGTTATAGATCTGATCCATCACACGTAATTAATCCATCAGAGGTTGAAATTCAATCCGATATGAGTTATGAAGAAGAACCGATTCGTATCTTATCTCGTGAAGTGAAAGAGTTGCGAAACAAAAGGGTTCCGTTAGTAAAAGTGTTATGGCTCAAACACGGGATGGAAGAAGCTACTTGGGAACCCGAGAACTCTATGAAAGAGCGATACCCAAACTTATTTACCGGTAAGATTTTCGGGGACGAAAATTTCTTAAGTGGGGGAGAGTTGTGACAGCCCTAAAGTGACGAAAGCGATTTCAGGACCGCTAAACCGAGTCATCAAATTATTTGAATTTGATATTTATTGTCTAAAATATGTGAATATGAATGTGTGAAAGTTTTTAAGCTCCGATTTAGTCGATTGCATGTGAATTTAGTTAATAGGACTTATGTGTGAAATTTTAGAAATGTGCTAGGCAAATGTAAGTGGCCTATTAATGCATGTTATAAGAATGAAGGGTTTGCATGTCAAATATCCATTTATTTTGAGTAGTGGCCAGCCATGTATGGGTCTTAGATGATAATATGAATTTCCTATTAGCATTATGGGTTTAGAAAATAAAATAGTGAATTAAGAATGATAAAAAAATGAGGTGAGTGGGAGGAGAAACCAAAGTTGTCCCCCTTACTCCCCATTGCCATGACTAGAAAAAGAAAAAGAAAAAAAATGTTCATCCTTGGCCGAAAATTCTAAGGAGGAAGGAAGAAGAAAGGTTGAAGAGGTTCGGCCATGCATGTAACTAGGCTAAGGTATGTTTGATGATGTTCCATGAGATGCATGCATGTTTTAGTTGTTAGCTTGAGTTCTACATAGCCCATGGTCTAAATCTTGCTATGTGATGGAGATGACACTCGGCCATGGATGCATCATTCTTGCTTGGTGTTGATGTTGTGTTGGTGAGATATCAAGTTATTTTTGTGACCCAAGTTGAGATTTGGATTTTGGAATGAGTAAGGTTTTCGGCTATGGTAATTATAAGGGTGATGGATGTTGTTTCATGCTAAATCTAGATGAACAATGTTAGTGCTTATATCTCGATATTTATGAGTTTCTTTCTTGGTTTTACCTCAAACCCATGAAGTATTTTTAATTGGTGTTGTTAGAGGTTTCGGTCATGGGATTATAAGCTTGTTAGTTTTGATGGTGAAATTTATGCCTTGTAAGGGTAAATGGTGTCTTGATGCATTCGGCCATGGTAGAAAGTAGATGTGAAATGGTAGTAAGGTGAAGTGAAAAATGTTAGTATTTGATTACTAGTGTATATATGCGTATTAGCCGAGTTTTGAATTTGAAACAAAATGATATATAATCAATACAAGTAACCATACTTGTAGGAAGTATTAAGCATATAATCGGCCTCAACATAGACATGCATATTCGGCCATAGGAAGAAGATTGGTGTTGCATGTATTTGGTTAGAGGCAAGCATATTGATGCTTTTATCTTGGCTTAGACAATTGGCTAAAAGGGAGTGTGGGTTAACATGTTGAGTTGATTCATGATTTCATATGTATGTGACTTTAATGTCTAATGTACATATATGGGCTAAGTACCTTGAGTTCCTCTTTTCGATGCTCAAATGATTAAATCAATTTATTTGTTAAATTAAGCTCAAGAGCAAAGGGGAACTAAATCCAATAAGGGGAAGGAAAAAGTGGTCGAATAGCCATCGAAATCGTTCGACAACATCCGAGGTAAGTTTTCGAGTAACGAAACTTAGTTTACGATTTGATTAAGTCATGATGTATGAGCATAACAAATATACGGTGATATGATGATTCTACTTGAATTATATGTTGAGTTAATTAGTCTATACTTATGACGGGTAGCCGTATGTGCATAGAGATCGTGTCATAAAGCAAACTAAACCATGCTGTTTGTATGTGGCTAGTGAGCCGAAAATGGGATTGCTTAATACGTGACTTGTGTTTGAACTCTAATTATGAAAATGAAATATAGATGTGCCATGATTGATTGATATGTGCATGAATATTTGGATGATAACCGGGCTAAGTCCCGAAGGCATTTGCGCTAGTGACTAGTTCCGGGCTAAGTCCCGAAGGCATTTGTGCGAGTTACTATATCCCGGCTAAGTCCCGAAGGCATTGGTGTGAGTTACTATATCCGGGCTATGTCCCGAAGGCATTCGAGCGAGTAGCTATATCCGGTTAAATCCCGAAGGTACTTGGCTTGGGAATGAGCGACCTTGCTGTAATAGTTTCAATTAATACGCTCGTAAAATCCCAGCGATGAGGTATGTTTCGTATATGCATTGAATTAGTTGATCCCTTACAAATAGTATTCGCTCAGTCGAGAAATGAGCTACCGGCCTTTGGCTAAGTTGATCTTTTGTGTATGAATATAAGGGTTGGTAATGTGAATTAAGTATGATATTGAGAATTTCTGCATATGAAATTATCCGTTTAGCCATATGAATGCTACACTTTAGTTGTGTCTAATTTCTTGGCTCAAAATTTACTAAGCATTAAATGCTTACTCCGTTTCTTTGAATCTCTGTTTTATAGATTTTGGTTCGTCAGCTATTGACTCGGGATTGTCGAAGTCAAAGTCGTCCACACTATCAAAGCCCATTTTGGTACACTTTTGGTTGAACTTTGAAATGGCATGTATAGGACTACCCTTTTTGATGTTGGTCATTGTACCTTTCGGTATTGTACAAATTTGGATAGCCATGCGAAAATGGCTTATATATATTTTTGAGCATAATGTTATAATCATTCTGTATGTATATGGTTATTGAGAGGTGTGGATATGCTTGGCAATGATTGGCCATTGGAATGGTTAATCACGATCATACTTTGTGCTATATACGCTAAAGGATTAGTTGAATCATGGAAACTATGTAATAGGTAAAGTCTACCTTAAAGGCAGATGCTGACAGCAGCAGTGGTGTGAATTTGAAAAATCACTAATAATAGTAGGAATGGAATTAAATAGTGAATAAATTATGTAATCGAACCTTGATGAATCTACTTCCATATGGAAGAAACTAAACGGTCATATGAGTCGTATTTTAAGGGATATTTAAGTTTTCGTGGGACAGGGCCAGAGCAATTTCTGGATCCCCTAATCTGACTTTGGAAATTCATTATAAATTAACCAGAGATAATTAGAAGTCAAGCCATATATGTATAGATTCATTTTTGAGTTTAGTTTCATTAGAAACAAATGGCATAAGTATTTAAGCCCTGTATAAGGAGTTATCTAAGTCGCAATGCAGGAAGGTCAGTGTAGTCAAACCCTGTAACAGGGGAGAATTTAACTAATAAATTGTACTAATTGGCTCGACCAAAAATTCCAGAAAAAAATATTTGGATGGATATATGAGTCTAGTTTCAGGGAAAAATTACGAAACTGATTTTCGAGTTTTGGATCTCAAGATATGATTTTTAAGGTGACAATGACGTAGTTAGCCAGCTGTCTGGAAATTTTTAAAATGGACTGTGAACATACATGAATTATTTCTGTTAGCACCTCGTGGTCGCTTCCGATAATGGTCTCGGGTACGGGGTGTTACACCGAGTAAGTCTAGACTGTGAGACTAAGAGGGTTGTTCTGAGAACCGAGGAGGACATCGAGGTAGTTGTGATTGGGGAACGTCGGGATTTTTTGACTAATGTGATCTATGCATTGGTGGCAGAAAAGTTGGTCCGGAAAGGATTTGAGGCTTATCTGGCATATGTGAGTGTTTCGGATTTTAGGGACTCTTCTGTTAAAGATATCAGAACTATAAGAGATTTTTTAGATTACTTTCCTAAGGAGTTACCGAGGTTGCCTCTGAGCCGTGAGGTAGAATTTTTTATTTAGTTTATTCTTGGTACAGCTCTGGTGTCTATCGCCTCTTATCGAATGGCACCAAAAGAGATGTCGAAACTTAAGGCTCATATTCAAGAGTTGTTGGATCATGGGTTCATTCATCCTAGTGTGTCTCTGTGGGGAGAACCTGCTCTGTTCGTGAAAAGAAAGATGGGACAATGAGGATGTGTATCGACTACCATCAGTTGAACAAGCTAACGATCAAGAATAAGTATCCACTTCTGAGGATAAATGACTTATTTGATCAGTTCAGAGGGGCCTCAGTGTTTTCTAAGATCGATTTGTGTTTGGGCTATCATCAGTTGAGAGTTAAGGAGGTCGATGTGCATAAGACAGCATTTAGGACTCGTTATGGACATTACGAGTTCCTAGTTATGCCCTTTGGTTTGACTACTGCACTGGCAACATTTATGGATTTAATGAATCGATTATTTTAGTCCTTCTTGGATCAGTTTGTAGTGGTGCTCATCGACGACATTTTGGTGTATTCTAAGACAGAGGATCAGCACGATGAGCATCTCAGAATGGTTCTACAGATTCTTCGTGAGAAACGCGAAGTTCAGCAAGTGTGAGTTTTGGCTTCGGGAAGTGACATTTCTAGGACACGTAGTTTCTATTGAGGGGATACGAGTCGATACTCGTAAGATTAAGGTTGTGTTGGATTGGAAATAGCTGAAGAATGTGTCTAAGATCTGCTTTCTGGGGCGGGTAGGATATTATCGACGTTTCGTAGAAGGATTCTCTTAGATCGCAACTCTGATGACTAAGCTACTACGTAATGGAGTTCCTTTCATTTGGACTGATGCACAGCAAGAGAGCTTTGATAAGCTCAAGACAGTTTTAACTCGGGCTCCTATTCTGATACGGCCTAAGCTCAGTAAAGACTTCATGGTTTACAGTGATGCGTCGGATGTGGGTATAGGTTGCATCCTGATGCAAGATGGGAAGGTAGTTGCTTTTGCGTCTCGACAGCTTAAGACTCATCAGACTAATTACTCGACGCAAGATTTGGAATTGGCAGCGGTTGTCTTTGCTTTGGAGATCTGGAGGCATTACCTATACGGTGAGAAGTGTACCATCTTCACTAACCAAAAAAGCCTCAAGTATCTCCTCACTCAGAAGGAGTTGAACCTTAGGCAGCATAGATGGGTTGAACTGCTTAAAGATTACAAATGCACTATAGAGTACCATCCTGGTAAGGCCAATGTGGTGGCCAATGCATTAAGCCGTAGGGTTATGACCGATCTGAGAGCGATGTTTGCTCAAATGAGTCTTTTCGACGATGGGAGTCTGTTGGCAAAACTTCAAGTGAAATCGACGTGGATTAACCAGATAAGAAATAAACAGATTAGGGATAGGTGTCTTGAGTTGTGGTTCTGTAGGTTTAGAGTGGTATTATTTCAGATTTTGGGATTAATAAGGATGGGGTATTGTGTTTCCACGGTCGAATTTGTGTACCGAATGATGAGCACTTGAGACAATCAATTCTGAGGGAGGCAAATAGTAGCCCCTATGCTATGCATCCCAATGGAAATAAAATGTACCGAGATCTTTGAGATGTATATTGGTGGCCAGGGTTGAAGCGAGAGGTTACTGACTTTGTGGCTCACTGTTTAACTTGTCAGCAGGTTAAGGCTGAAAATCAGTTGCCTTCGGGTTGGCTACAGCAGGTTAAGATACCGATGTGGAAATGGGAGTGAGTAACAATGGACTTCGTTAGTGGGTTGCCTCTAACACTCACTAAGAAAGATTCCGTATGGGTTATCGTGGATCGATTGACCAAGTCTGCTCTCTGCAGAAATTGGCTAAGCTCTACATATCAGAAATAGTGAGACTTCATGGGGTGCCTGTCTCAATCATCTTTGATAGGGATCCATGCTTCACGTCTCGATTCTGAAAGAAGGTTCATGAAGCTCTGGGTTCAAGGTTAGACTTCAGTATTGCTTTCCTTCCTCAGACAGATGGTCAGTCAGAGAGGGTGATTCAGATACTAGAGGACATGTTGAGGAGTTGTGTAATTGAGTTCTGAGGCAGTTGGGAGGAGTATTTGCCATTGGTAGAGTTCGCTTACAATAACAGTTACCACTCTAGTATACAAACGGCACCTTACGAGGCATTGTATGGTCGTAAGTGCCGTACTCTCTTATGCTGGACTGAGTAGGGTGAGTGACGTATTCTGGGTCTAGAGATGATTTCTAAGACTGAGGACAAGGTCTGTTTGATTTGAGATCGACTGAAAGTGGCTTCTGATATGCAGAAATCCTATGCAGACCTGAAACATTGAGAGATAGAGTATTCTGTGGGGGACTTAGTTTTTTCTCAAGGTCTCGCCATGGAAAAAGGTTCTGAGGTTCGGTCGCAAGGGCAAGCTGAGCTCTCGATTTATTAAGCCATACCAGATTCTGAAGCGAGTGGGGCCAGTCGCATATCAGTTGGAGCTACCTCCAGAGTTGGAAATCATTCACAATGTGTTCCATGTCTCTATGTTGAGGCACTACCGCTCTGATCCCATGTACATAGTTCCTGTGAAGAAAATTGAGGTTAGGCCAGACCTAACATTTAAAGAGGAGCCGGTTTAGATTCTAGACTGCGACATTAAAGTACTACGAAGGAAATCTATTCCCTTAGTAAAGGTGCTGTGGCGGAATCATAGCATTGAAGAGGCTACGTAGAAGTCTAAAGATGTGATGCGTCAATAGTATCCTCACCTATTCTAATCAGGTAAATTTCAAGGTCAAAATTTTCTTTTAGGGGGTAGAGTTGTAATGCCCCAAATTTGATAAATTTGTTTCTATGAGTTTCTAACACAACTATGCCTCTACTTCAGTGGTTAAGTGTTCTGGGTGTGTATGAGAGGTTCCAAGTTCAAGCCTTGCATTTGTAAAATTTTGGCTTTTTCTTAATCTAAGCCCTAACTTCTAGACAGCTGACTTATATTAAATTATTTGTAATTCCTTATTAGAATGGGCCTGTTGGTCTGGTGGTTAAGTGGTGTGACTGATTACTGAAGGTCTGGTGTTTGAATCCCCGTACGAGCGAGAGAGTAATTCTTTTTGCTCTGGGCGTGTGATGTCTAAGGGAGTTCGATTAGAATTGAAATTCTGAGAGGTTCTTGGGTAGTTGGATATGGGAGAGAATTAGGGGATACTTTATCAATCTTGAAGTTTTCCAAAAAATCTTCTTCTCCCTCTAACGTTTTTCTCTACTTTTCACTACCAATTTTTTTCGACTTTCCATATTTTTGTTTCCATCAGTTTCGACTTCTTGCCGTCATCTTTTTCTATTTCCTCTTTACTGCTATGATTTTTGGTTTTACTATTCGTCGCTAAGCGAAGCATTGTTCTTCCATAATTTTTATTTTTGGGGGTTGATGTATCATTATGCTAAGGGTTTCGTTTGGTGTCAGGAGGTATTCAAAGGGCTGAGGGTCTGGAATAGACGTGCTAAGTGTGCAAAACTCCCTTTGTTCAAGTGAAGGTAATGATTTCCGTTGGTTTAGGAGTTGGCCGTTTACTTGTGTTTTTGTTTAAGAATCGTTTTAAATGGCTAAATCGATGAATTATTGGTTAATTATAGGTTTTGGAGGTGTCGGGCTTGCAATATCAGTGAAATAAAACCAGGTATGTACCTAGAAACACAAAAAACGTGAATCTGCAAAAGCTGAAAAATGAAACTGTCCACGCCAAACGGGCGTGTGGTCCACCGTGTAGTAGGTCGTGTGGTAGCACACAGGCATGTGATCAATGAACTTGGCCGTTCGTACGTGACACTGGCATATGACACAGTTGTGTGAGGACTGGCTAAGCCGTGTGCGAGACACGAGCTTGACCAAATGGGCCGTGTGGACCCACACAGGTGAACCGTACGAGCTTGTGGAATTCTGGGCAGGCCATGTGATCCACATGGCTAAGGCCAATTTGGGCCATGTGGGCCCACACGGGCAGGTCAGATGGGCGTATGAGCCCAATTTTTTGAAATACTCAAAAAGGTTGCTTGGATCGCCCAAGTCGACTGGGACCTACCGTATGGTCGGTAAGAGTTACTTGACCCTGATTACGTGATCTAACTATTTGATATGTGTGCTCTAGCATGTTACTCTTAGCATGTAGACCGACTCGTTTGTATGATCTATTAATTGCATAATTGCACATCATGTACTGTTTTTTGCATTACATAGGGTTGGGTTATTGTATCTGGAGGAAGTACTCTGAAAGGCTTCTAGCCTGATATCTGGCAACACAACTGCAATTATCTAATTATGTGCGGCATTCGGTATAGTATGGTGTGTAGGGATGGGTCAGTTGATTTTATCCCCACATGTTGTGTAGGGTTGGACAGAGTTGGTGTGTAGAGGCTGGTGGGTAGGACTCTGTTTATTCTATTTTGTTCTGATTTTCTATCTAATTGGGCTATGGCCCTAGTATAATTCTGATTTTGCGTTTGAGTAGGCTAAAGCCACACTGTATTCGGAAAAGGGCTCCAGCCCAGTTTGATTACGACTATGTTTTGATGTATGCATATTTTCTGTGGGGATCACACACTGAGTTAGCGAAAACTCACCCTTTTTACTTAATTTGCACAGGTAATTCTCGGGCTTGATGGTTTGGTGCAACAGAGGACTCAATGGTGGCCATATATGTTTAGATAGTTTTAAACCCAGCTTCGGTATTTAATTCTTAATAAATTTTTAGGTTGTTTTGATGTAATTTGGACTATATTGACTTTATTTGAATTTTTAAATTGTTTATGGGATTTTAGTCTAAACTCGGTTTTCTTAAAAGCTAACGTTTTGTAATTGAAACGTCTTCCAAGAATTAATTGGGTTTCAAAAGCTTCTGCATAAAAGAAATGTTTTAAATTAAATCAATTAAAACATGTTTTCATGGACTAAGTAGAAGAGAAATAATTGGAACGATTTTAAGGGCAATGCATTCTCAAAAACACACTCATGTGACATTGTCAAATTTGGCCATAACGTCCAGGCCGGGTTTGGGGTGTTACATGTATAGGGACTTGGTCGTTTTTTTATATGTCATATTGGTCTAGTCAAATGTGTTGGCTTATAGAAATATTTGATTTATTTTGTATATGGCCATGTGATATGGTCTATATTGATCATTTGGGTTGTAACCCTCATCAATTATACATGCATGCAATGTTTTTATGTTTGATGTGTTTGTTTGTGGATGAGATGTGTGATGAATCGCACATGTGCTAAGTGAATAAATCATGGTTAATAGGTATGCCCAATCTATGGTATAATTAGGTAAATTAAAAGTAGGTTTAGCATAATGAATGAATATGAAATCGGTGTGGAATTCCATATGATAGCATGATGTTTTGGATAAGCGACATGTTATCATTACAAAGGCATGGCATAATCATATTTGTAAGCCTTTAAGTGACTAAATGTACTAGGTTGCATGTCATCTTAGATGGATGAGTAAATGAGCATTTAAGGGTGACAAATGGCTTGGAAAATGCCTCACATTTGTCCACAAGGGTAGGCACACGGGCGTGTGTCTAGGCCGTGTGTGACACACGGTCTGCCCCAAGGGCGTGTGGTTAGACCGTGTGTCCCCTGAACCCTAATTATTGCAAGTAGAATGCCCAATAGTAAACATATAGGCAGAGACAATCCGCTGTATGTCTTATCCGTGTGATAGGCATGGCCTTAGGACATGGGTGTGTGCCTAGGCCGCGTGAAGTCTGCACGTAATTTTGAGAATTTAATTCGCCACACAGCCTAAGCACACGGGCGTGTGACTTGGCCGTATGACCCTAATTGTACGATGACGTCATAGTCAGAGAGTTACACGGGCTGAAGACACGAGCGTGTGTAATCACACGGCCTGCCCACACGGGCATGTGACTCTCAAAGTAGGAAAATTTTTCTAAGTTGCCTTAAAGTTTTCTAAAGTCCTCGGTTAATCTCGAATCACCTTCAATGTATGTTTTCGATCTCGTAAGCCCTTATAAGGGACAATTTGCATGAAATTGAAAAGTTTTAAATTTGAACGAAATTGTATGGCCGGTTTTGTGTGAATGATTAATGTTTTAGCCTAGTAATGCCTCGAACTCTGTCCCAGCATCTGATATGGGCAAGGGGTGTTACACAGGCCGTGTGAAAACTGGAGAGTATACTGACTTGGGTCACACGGCCAACCACACGACCATGTGTCTAACCTGTTTGCCCTTCGAAACGGCCACACACGCCCGTGTATCAAGCCGTGCCACAACTGTAGGGTATACTAACTTATCAACAAGGCCAAATCACATGCATGTAAGCCATTTAAGAGGGTATATTGACTTGTATCACACGGCTGATCACACGGTCGTGTGTGAGGCAGTGTGGAGCATACTGACTTCAATTCCATTTCAACCCCAGGGGACACATGGCTATGCGACATGACTGTGTGTCAGACACTGTAACACCCCGAACCCGAAACCGACACCGGAGTCGAACACGAGGTGTTAACTGACTTTAACCCCTTATAAAATTTATTTTCCAGACACTGCCCAATCTGTGTACTAGTCGTTTTAAAAATCATATCTTGAGTTTCGTAACTCGAAAATCAGTTTCGTAATTTTTCCCAGAAACTAGACTCATGTGCCCATCTATGTATTTTTTTCTAGAATTTTTGGTTGGGCCAATTAGTACAGTTTATTAGTCAAAATCTCCCAAGTTGCAGGGGTCGACTACACTGACCTTTGCCCATTACGACTTGAATATCTCCCTGCACGGGGCTTCAATACTGATGCCGTTTGTTTCTATGAAAACTAGACTCAGAGAGGAATCTGTACATATATGGTATGACCCCTAATTATCTCTGGTTAATTTGTAATGAATTTCCAAAGTCGGAGCAGGGAATCCAGAAACCGTTCTGGCCCTGTCCCACAAAAATCTGATTATCTCCTAATATACTGCCCATATGATCTTTTCGTTACTTCCTCATGAAAACAGACTCATCGAGCTTCGCTTACATAATTTATTCATCAATTAATTCCACTCCTACTATTTTTTAGTGATTTTTCAATCTCATGACACTGCTGCTGCCAGCATCTGTTACGAAAGTAACTAGGTTCATTTCATGCCTACCCTTGATCCAACTCAATCGAACATTCGTGCCATTTTCGCATGGCTTAAAGTTTACATGCCAAAGTTCAAACACAACGTAATAGCTTATACATGCCAAAATGTTCTTCTAAGCCAACTAAGAAGAAAGTACCAAAACTTGCTATCCGGTGTGATGACTTCGATGACGGCCCGACCACGCAAAAATAGATGAGTCCAAGCAACCTATAATGGGTGACAAGGAAACACCGAGTGAGTTTATAACTCAGTAAGTCATAAGCTATGCACTACCATCCATCAATAACGTTATCACAAGAGAAAACAAAATGGAACGAGGCTAATTACTCCATCCATTCCGAACCATACCATAGTTCCTCCAACCTATCAATTCAATTTCATATCAATTCATGCATTCACATTCCATATACTCATCAATAGGACATTGAAGCATTTTCATAAATCAATTTATTTTTGTTACAATCAAATGACTAAACGGCCTTTCACCCATCCTACGATAAATTTTATGTACGTGACTTCATGTATATTTGTCACATAGGTTCAAACTTACCGAGCTCAACACCAAGTATAAGCATAGCACCTATTAGCCATGTACTCAAGACACTTACCAGATCCGCTGTCCGCGATCGACTCAATAGTGTCGCACACATAGTGTCCATAATGATTCACGAATGTATATTGAGTCCGCACACTCAGTGCTATATAATCAACTCGCACACTTAGTGCTACGTAATCAAATCGCACACTTAGTGCTACATAGTCAAACTCGCACACTTAGTGCCGCATGGTCAGTTCGCACACTTAGTGCATCATATTCATTTCGCACACTTAGTGCAACATAGTCAAATCGCACACTTAGTGCTGTACAATTTAATCCCGCGCACTTAGCGCCAATCTCATGGTCATAAATGGTTATCCCGCACGTTTAGTGCCGAGATCAACAACTCAGTACATCTTACCTCTTTTCTTTCTTTCAACAATTTCATCATCACATACGTACATGCACATATATATATATGTATATTTATTCATTCCATTCAGCATCAATACATAAACATTATGACCATTGAAATAATACCAACTACATGCTTAATGACTTACCTCCTGTTGGGTAAGACGGTTCCAACTCGACTACTCGATAACCCTTTTCTTTGCCTTTGCTCAATTCACCTCCTTTAACTCCTTGAGCCAAATCAATAATTTAAAATAGTCATTAATCGACTATTCAAGTATTACTTTCAGAATAATATATATATTGATTTGACTTTCACACACATAGCTTATAGTAAGCTTTATAATAGTCAATAAATAACTCATTGGCAAATTTTCATTAATGTTTACAACAAAATCACATATTCACTACGAGCTGTTTTCCTGAGCAGTAGTCGCTAAATTGTTTATAACTGGAGCTACAAAACTCCAAATCACTAGCCGTTAATTTTCCCTGAATATAGACTCGTATATCTTCCATCCATAAAATTTTCAGAATTTTTGGCTTGGCCAATCAATACCAGATTTTTCTTAAAGTTTCCCCTGTTTCACTGTTTGACTATTCTGACCACTCTTCACTACGAATCAAATTTCTCATTTTACAGAATTCAAAATGTGTTGTATTTGATCTCATTTGAAACTAGACTCATTAAGGAGTCTAAGCATATAAATTTTATCTTATAATCATTTTGTACAATTTATAATGATTTTCTAAAAACAGAACAGGGAATCTAGTAGTCATTTTGACTCAGCCCCACAATACTTCAAATATCTCAAGATCGGTAACTCTTTTGTTCTCATAGTTTCTTTTGTAAGAAAATAGACTCTTCAAGCTTTAATGGCATAATTCACTCAGCTTCTAATTCAACTCCTACAAATTATGGCGATTTTCCAAAATCACCTTACTGCTGCTGTCCCCAAACAGATTATTACCGAATCAAATACTAACATTAGCATTTCACCTTAATAGCTAGCTTGCCAAGCCTTAATTTAACATATTTTCATTCAATTTGGTCTAATAACGCATAAATGGGTAAATTACAATTTTACCCCTAATATTTCGCACTTTCACAATTTAGTCTTTATTCCACAAAACACAAAATACACAAAGTTTGGTCACACTCCTTAACGGCCGAATCTTCCTAGTGCCCATATAAGTCCATACATCTCATTTATTTCACCTTTGAGTCCTTCAAAAATTTGTTTTTGTAATTTAGCCCCAACTACTCAAAATCACCAAAAACTTCAACGCAAAACATATTAATCTTTAACATATCTTTCACTTTTCATCAACAACTATCAAAAAGCTCAAGCACTCATCAATGGCAAAACACAAAATCATCATCAATCCACAAAATTGAACCATGGGTTTTTAGAACTCAAGTCAACTACTAAAACATGCATGCAACTCAAGAACAACATCAAACATACCTTAGTCTAGCAAACCACCATAGCCAATTTTCTCAAGCTCTTCCCCTTCCTTTCTTTCCTCTATTCGGCCAAAGGTGTTCAAGGATGAACACACATTTTTTTTTGTTTTCTTTCCTCAACTCACGGCAACAAGGGGGGGGTATGGATGAGACCATTTTCTTTTTTCATCACCCTTCCTTTTCATTGTTTAATTCCTTTCTTTAATTTATTTTAATTATCATACTTAATATTTTATTTTCCTTACCATACATCACTAACACAACATGTTGGTGACATGTTTCGACCCATAGCATGGCCGGCCACTACATATTAGGGAGGGGGAATTTGACATGCAAGTCCCCTTTTTCTTCCACATTCACTAATAGGTCCTCATGCATTGACCTATCACATTTTAAAATTTTCTCATATTAGTCCTATTGACTAAATTCACATGCAATCGACTAAATCGAAGCTTGAAATTTTCACACATTCATGATTACATATTCTAGATAATAAACATCACATTCAAACCTTTCGGTGACTCGGTTTAGCGGTCCCGAAACCACTTCCCGACTAGGGTCAATTTTGGGCTGTCACAACTCTCCCCCACTTAAGAAATTTTCGTCCCCGAAAATCTTACCGGTAAATAGGTTTGGATATCGTTCTTTCATCGAGCTCTCGGTTTCCCAAGTAGCTTCCTCGATCCCGTGTTCGAGCCATAACACCTTTACTTTCTGTTCGGCATCTTTAATCAAATCAACTCCGAAAATTTTACTTTCACCAAGCTCAGTCCAAAACAATGGTGTGCGGCATTTACGCCCGTACAAAGCCTCGTAAGGTGCCATCTTAATACTTGATTGAAAACTATTGTTGTAAGCGAATTCAATCAAAGGTAAATACCGTTCCCATGAACTACTAAACTCGAGGATGCAACATCTCAACATATCCTCAAGCATCTGAATTATCCGCTCGGATTGACCATCGGTTTAGGGGTGAAAAGCGGTGCTAAAATGCAGCTTGGTACCCAAAGCTTCTTGCAATTTCTTCCAAAATCGTGAGGTAAATCTCGGATCTCTATCCGACACGATAGAAATAGGTACTCCATGTAATCTCACAATCTGAGAGACATACAATTCGGCTAGTTTATCCAATGAAAGATCCGTACGCACGAGGATAAAGTGAGCCGACTTAGTCAGCCTATCAACAACAACCCAAATCGCATCCTTCTTACTTGCGGACAATGGCAGTCCGGACACAAAGTCCATTGTGACTCGGTCCCATTTCCACTCGGGTATCATGATCGGCTAAAGTAACCCTGAAGGCACTTAATGTTCCGCTTCCACTTGTTGACATATTAAACATCTTGAAACAAAGTCGGAGATGTCTCGTTTCATACCATGCCACCAAAACCGACGTTTCAAGTCGTTGTACATTTTCGTGCTCCCCGGGTGAATTGACATTCGGCTACAATAGGCTTCGTTCAGAATCATCGGAATGAGTTCCGAATTCCTTGGAACACACAAACGACTTCTAAACCTCAAACAACCATCATCATCAATCTGAAACTCCGATTCCTTGTTCGGAACACACTCAGCTCGTTTTGCAACCAATTCATCATCGACTTTCTGAGCTTCACGAATTTGATGAGTCAATAATGGTTTGGCTTTTAATTCAGCTACTAACACATTGTCAGGTAGAACAGACAAGTGTACATTCATCGCTCGCAAAGCAAACAGTGATTTCCGGCTTAAGGCGTCCGCAACCACATTAGCCTTTCCCGGGTGGTAATCAATGACAAGCTCGTAATCTTTCAACAACTCAAGCCAACGTCTTTGTCGCAGATTCAAGTCTCATTGAGTCATCAAATATTGAGACTTTTGTGATCCGAAAACACATGGCACTTCTCACCAAACAAATAATGTCGCCATATTTTCAATGCAAACACAATGGCGGCTAGTTCGAGATCATGGGTCAGATAATTTCTCTCGTGTGGCTTCAATTGTCTCGACGCATAGGCCACAACTCGACCTTCTTGCATCAATACGCAACCCAACCCAAGTAGGGATGCATCACTATAAATGACAAACTCTTTACCCGATTCGGGTTGCACCAAAATTGGAGCTTCAGTCAAATGAGTTTTCAGTTGATCGAAGCTTTTCTGACATTTCTCCGTCCATTCGAACTTAACATCCTTTTGAAGTAACTTCGTCATTGGTGTGGCTATCATCGAGAAACCTTTGACAAATCGTCGGTAATAACCGGCGAGCCCTAGAAAGCTCCGGACTTCGGTAACACTTCTCGGAGGCTTCTAGTTAAGTATGACTGAAATTTTGCTTGGGTCAACTCGAATACCCGATGCGGACACCACATGACCCAAGAAGCTAACCTCTCTTAACCAGAACTCACACTTACTGAACTTAGCATATAACTGCTTATCCCGCAAAATTTGCAACACTTGCCTCAGATGCTCAGCATGTTCGGTCTCATCTCTTGAATAGACCAAGATGTCATCAATAAACACAACTACGAACCGATCCAAATACGGCCTGAAGATCCGATTCATCAAATCCATAAACACCGCAGGGGCATTAGTGAGCCCAAACGGCATCACTAAGAACTCGTAGTGACCATATCTCGTCCTGAAGGCAGTTTTGGGTATGTCCGATTCTCGAATTCGCAACTGATAATAGCCCGATCTCAGATCTATTTTTGAGAACATTGAGGCTCCCTTCAGTTGGTCGAACAAATCATCAATACGCGGTAACGGATACTTATTCTTTATCGTCACTTTATTCAGTTGACGATAGTCAATGCACAACCTCATGGTTCCGTCCTTCTTTTTCACGAACAATACTGGTGCACCCCAAGGTGAGAAACTCGGTCGAGCGAAACCTCTATCCGTCAATTCTTGCAACTGAGCTTTCAACTTTTTTAACTCGGTTAGTGCCATACGATACGGAGCGATCGAAATTGGCGTAGTTCCAGGTACAAGCTCAATACCAAACTCTACCTCCCGAACAGGTGGCAAACCCGGTAACTCTTCAGGAAAAACATCCGGGTATTCACAAACCACCGGCACCGATTCGGGTTTCTTTTCTAACTCCTTGTCATCAAGTACATACGCGAGGTACGTTTCGCACCCTTTCCTTACATATTTCTGGGCCAACATTGCTGATATTACAGCTGGCAACCCCCTTAAGTCCGCAGACTCAACTCGGATTATTTCGTTATTTGCGCACCTCTAATCGATAGTCTTGCTTTTGCAATTCACAACCGCATCATGCGCGGTTAACCAATCCAAACCAAAAATAACATCAAACTCGTCGAACAGCAAAAGCATCAAATCGGCCAGAAAACAGGATTCTCGGATTATTAGAGGGCATCTCTTACACACTTTATCAACAAGTACGCATTGACCCAAAGGGTTTGATACTCGAATTACGAGCTCAGTAGACTCGACAGGTAGAGTCTTACTGGTTGCTAAGGTTTCGCATACATATGAATGAGTAGAACCAGGGTCAATCAATGCAATCACATTAGTATCAAAGAGAGTGAAGGTACCAGTGCTGACGTCGGGGGAGGATGCCTCCTCTCGTGCGCGAATGGCATATGCTCTAGCAGGAATACGGTTCTCGGCTCGATCGGCCGTATCAGAGGCCCCCCTCTGACTACCACCCCTGCCTCCTAAAATTCTCGGTGGTCTACCTCTAGATGTCACTCCACTAGGTCTTGCACCTTGAATCTTATTCTTCTCATCCAGCTCCGTGCAATCTCTAATGAAGTGGTCCTTCGAACCGCATCCGTAACAGACCCTGCTAGTAGACTTGCCCCAACATTCACCTAGGTGTCGTCTTCCACATTGGGGACATTCAGGTTTCTCGTGACGATTATTGCCCACACTAGCTACCGAAGTAGCTCGGGAGCCCATCGATGGTCTTGCCCTGATGGAAATTCCCGCAGTCGCCCTCGACTTCTTAATGTCCTCCCTGAACTTCTTTACAGCTGAGAACGGAGCTTTACCCGTCGATCTCTTACGATAATCCCTAGCTTCAAATTCAGCCTTCCTCTTCTCCTTTCCAAGTTCTTCCGCCTTGCAGGCTCGTTCGACTAGTGTTACGAATTCTTTTATTTCCAAAATACCCATTAGTAGCTTTAAATCTTCATTCAATCCTTCCTCGAATCTTTTGCACATAGCAACCTCGTCAGCTACACACTCCCGGGCATACCTACTGAGTCTTACGAATTCATGTTCGTATTCAGATACAGTCATACGGCCTTGCTTGAGTTCCAAGAACTCCTTACGTTTCTGATCAATGAACCGTTGGCTAATAAATTTCTTCCGGAATTCCATTTGAAAGAAGTCCCAAGTTACTCGCTCGTTCGGGACTATGGAAATCAAGGTCCTCCACCAATAGTAGGCTGAGTCTCGCAACAAAGATACAGCACATTTTAGACATTCGTCGGGTGTGCATGACAATTCATCGAACACCCGAATGGTGTTATCTAGCCAGAACTCGGCCCTTTCGGCATCATCAGTTACTATGGCCTTGAACTCCTCGGCCCCACGCTTCCTAATCAAGTCTACAGGTGGCTTACTCAGCCTCACAGGATCAGCGACTGATGGCATTACAGGCTCTTGGGGTGGATTATTCAAATTCAGGAATTGTTGGACAGCCGGGTTGGTTCGGGCATATTGCGCGACCCACTCATTCATCATGGTAAAGAAGGCTTGTTTAGCCCCCTCACCTTGATTATTCGCAGATGACTGAGGTTCAACAGGCGGCGTCCCTTGTGCAGGAGCAGCCGCTACGCTCTCAATGTCATCCGCTAGGGTTCTTTCTTCACCGGGGTCCATTTACTAATCAAAACAAAAACATTTCAACCGTCGGAAGTCATCACACATTTAAACATTAACATTCGGCATGTATAGCTAGACTCATACGCGCTATGGTAGTCCTAGAACCGACTAAACCATAGCTCTGATACCAATAAAATGTAACACCCCGAACCCGAAACCGACACCGGAGTCGAACACGAGGTGTTAACTGACTTTAACCCCTTATAAAATTTATTTTCCAGACACTGCCCAATCTGTGTACTAGTCGTTTTAAAAATCATATCTTGAGTTTCGTAACTCGAAAATCAGTTTCGTATTTTTCCCAGAAACTAGACTCATGTGCCCATCTATGTATTTTTTTCTAGAATTTTTGGTTGGGCCAATTAGTACAGTTTATTAGTCAAAATCTCCCAAGTTGCAGGGGTCGACTACACTGACCTTTGCCCATTACGACTTGAATATCTCCCTGCACGGGGCTTCAATACTGATGCCGTTTGTTTCTATGAAAACTAGACTCAGAGAGGAATCTGTACATATATGGTATGACCCCTAATTATCTCTGGTTAATTTGTAATGAATTTCCAAAGTCGGAGCAGGGAATCCAGAAACCGTTCTGGCCCTGTCCCACAAAATCTGATTATCTCCTATATACTGCCCATATGATCTTTTCGTTACTTCCTCATGAAAACAGACTCATCGAGCTTCGCTTACATAATTTATTCATCAATTAATTCCACTCCTACTATTTTTTAGTGATTTTTCAATCTCATGACACTGCTGCTGCCAGCATCTGTTACGAAAGTAACTAGGTTCATTTCATGCCTACCCTTGATCCAACTCAATCGAACATTCGTGCCATTTTCGCATGGCTTAAAGTTTACATGCCAAAGTTCAAACACAACGTAATAGCTTATACATGCCAAAATGTTCTTCTAAGCCAACTAAGAAGAAAGTACCAAAACTTGCTATCCGGTGTGATGACTTCGATGACGGCCCGACCACGCAAAAATAGATGAGTCCAAGCAACCTATAATGGGTGACAAGGAAACACCGAGTGAGTTTATAACTCAGTAAGTCATAAGCTATGCACTACCATCCATCAATAACGTTATCACAAGAGAAAACAAAATGGAACGAGGCTAATTACTCCATCCATTCCGAACCATACCATAGTTCCTCCAACCTATCAATTCAATTTCATATCAATTCATGCATTCACATTCCATATACTCATCAATAGGACATTGAAGCATTTCATAAATCAATTTATTTTTGTTACAATCAAATGACTAAACGGCCTTTCACCCATCCTACGATAAATTTTATGTACGTGACTTCATGTATATTTGTCACATAGGTTCAAACTTACCGAGCTCAACACCAAGTATAAGCATAGCACCTATTAGCCATGTACTCAAGACACTTACCAGATCCGCTGTCCGCGATCGACTCAATAGTGTCGCACACATAGTGTCCATAATGATTCACGAATGTATATTGAGTCCGCACACTCAGTGCTATATAATCAACTCGCACACTTAGTGCTACGTAATCAAATCGCACACTTAGTGCTACATAGTCAAACTCGCACACTTAGTGCCGCATGGTCAGTTCGCACACTTAGTGCATCATATTCATTTCGCACACTTAGTGCAACATAGTCAAATCGCACACTTAGTGCTGTACAATTTAATCCCGCGCACTTAGCGCCAATCTCATGGTCATAAATGGTTATCCCGCACGTTTAGTGCCGAGATCAACAACTCAGTACATCTTACCTCTTTTCTTTCTTTCAACAATTTCATCATCACATACGTACATGCACATATATATATATGTATATTTATTCATTCCATTCAGCATCAATACATAAACATTATGACCATTGAAATAATACCAACTACATGCTTAATGACTTACCTCCTGTTGGGTAAGACGGTTCCAACTCGACTACTCGATAACCCTTTTCTTTGCCTTTGCTCAATTCACCTCCTTTAACTCCTTGAGCCAAATCAATAATTTAAAATAGTCATTAATCGACTATTCAAGTATTACTTTCAGAATAATATATATATTGATTTGACTTTCACACACATAGCTTATAGTAAGCTTTATAATAGTCAATAAATAACTCATTGGCAAATTTTCATTAATGTTTACAACAAAATCACATATTCACTACGAGCTGTTTTCCTGAGCAGTAGTCGCTAAATTGTTTATAACTGGAGCTACAAAACTCCAAATCACTAGCCGTTAATTTTCCCTGAATATAGACTCGTATATCTTCCATCCATAAAATTTTCAGAATTTTTGGCTTGGCCAATCAATACCAGATTTTTCTTAAAGTTTCCCCTGTTTCACTGTTTGACTATTCTGACCACTCTTCACTACGAATCAAATTTCTCATTTTACAGAATTCAAAATGTGTTGTATTTGATCTCATTTGAAACTAGACTCATTAAGGAGTCTAAGCATATAAATTTTATCTTATAATCATTTTTGTACAATTTATAATGATTTTCTAAAAACAGAACAGGGAATCTAGTAGTCATTTGACTCAGCCCCACAATACTTCAAATATCTCAGATCGGTAACTCTTTTTTCTCATAGTTTCTTTTGTAAGAAATAGACTCTTCAAGCTTTAATGGCATAATTCACTCAGCTTCTAATTCAACTCCTACAATTATGGCGATTTTCCAAAATCACCTTACTGCTGCCTGTCCCCAAACAGATTATTACCGAATCAAATACTAACATTAGCATTTCACCTTAATAGCTAGCTTGCCAAGCCTTAATTTAACATATTTTCATTCAATTTGGTCTAATAACGCATAAATGGGTAAATTACATTTTTACCCCTAATATTTCGCACTTTCACAATTTAGTCTTTATTCCACAAAACACAAAATACACAAAGTTTGGTCACACTCCTTAACGGCCGAATCTTCCTAGTGCCCCATATAAGTCCATACATCTCATTTATTTCACCTTTGAGTCCTTCAAAAATTTGTTTTTGTAATTTAGCCCCAACTACTCAAAATCACCAAAAACTTCAACGCAAAACATATTAATCTTTAACATATCTTTCACTTTTCATCAACAACTATCAAAAAGCTCAAGCACTCATCAATGGCAAAACACAAAATCATCATCAATCCACAAAATTGAACCATGGGTTTTTAGAACTCAAGTCAACTACTAAAACATGCATGCAACTCAAGAACAACATCAAACATACCTTAGTCTAGCAAACCACCATAGCCAATTTTCTCAAGCTCTTCCCCTTCCTTTCTTTCCTCTATTCGGCCAAAGGTGTTCAAGGATGAACACACATTTTTTTTTGTTTTCTTTCCTCAACTCACGGGCAACAAGGGGGGGGTATGGATGAGACCATTTCTTTTTTCATCACCCTTCCTTTCATTGTTTAATTCCTTTCTTTAATTTATTTTAATTATCATACTTAATATTTATTTCCTTACCATACATCACTAAACAACATGTTGGTGACATGTTTCGACCCATAGCATGGGCCACTATATTAGGGGGGGAATTGACTGCAAGTCCCCTTTTCTCCACATTCACTAATGGTCCTCAGCATTACCTATCACATTTTAATTTCTCTATTAGTCATTGACTAAATCACATATACAAATCCGAACGATTACATATTC